>NW_020272933.1:444719-484551 GCF_003268045.1 Sipha flava
TATACTTTAATAGTATTTTTTACTTAAAATTGTAGGTTAGGCGGCGCCTCACTTGCCTCACCCCCAAAACCGCCACTGTTTTTAATTCAAATCAATGACAGTGTATTAAAATTCAAAATACAAATTACTTGCCATTTTTTAAATACACTTGTTTTCTCACTGCTCGTTGAACGCTGTGTCGTTGTTTGTATTCCGTAGGAAAATGATAATGTTTTATTATATTCAATATTGTAATAATAGAAATAGTCAATGTAGTATGTGTGATAACGACGATAACGTGAACGGTCTACGCCGTCGTTAGCCAACGCCGATGCGATTATAAAAAAATAGAAATTACAGAACTATAAATAGAATCGATCGAAACCAATATGAATTTTACAAATCATTATAATCTAATAAAGAAAATATGTTATAAGAATAATTTTAAATATTGTTTTAATATATTATATAGTATGTATACATATAATTTTTTCCCCGACCTTTTTTTTTTAAAAATTTGGGGGGGCCATTGCTCCCATGCCCCCCCCCCTATATCCGCGCCTGATATATATGCACTGCTAGTAAAGTTTTTTCTCTAACGCGTAAGATATAGCAAATATAGCATCGACGACTCTATGGACTTGTTTTATTGTTGAGTGGGAACTGCGAAATCCAAATTGAGAATTGGGAATGATGTTTTTTTCTACAATACTCGGAAGTAAACGTTTCAGTGAAAGTTTTTCCAGAATTTTGGCAAAAAATGGTAGTAGGCTTATGGGACGGAAAGAGGAAATTGAATCAGATGACTTATTAGGTTTGGGCACCAAAATAATAGTAGAAAATTGAAAATTTCCATAAGATTGGGAAGTAAGAGAGTCGTACAACAGAGTTAATAATATGGGAGAGATGAACAATTGCTTTTTTAGGTAGACATCTAGCTACTTCAGCTGTTATAAGATTAAATCCTGTGGATTTCTTAAGGGAGCATTGATTTATAGCAAATTTAATATAATTTGTTGTAAAGGGTTTAACAGGATCAGCCGAAGAACGTGAAGGAAAATTTAGATAATCAATAACAGTATTAATAGTGGTATGTGAGAATATGTCTGGGTGAGGATGAAAAATATCAGGAAGATCCGTTTTAAATAGTTCAGCTTTGTCGTGGTCAGAAATTACATAGCTGCCATCTGGATTTTTAATTAGTAGGTTAAAGGTTAGCAGATTTAAAATTACAAATTTTTCTGGTCTCTCTCCAAAGACCACCATTTTTAGTAGAGAGATTAGAAAGAAAATTAACAAGGGACTCAGACTTATGTTTCACCAGCACTTTTTTGAGATAGTTAGCTAATTTATTATATTTTTGTTTATCAGACGGAAGATGCGTTCGTTGATACAAAGCTCTAGCTCTTCGTTTTTCTACAATAATACTGCGTATATATTCTAGAATTAGTGGATGATGAGGTGATGGTTGAAGTTTTCTTGTTGAAGACCAAGCCGCAAACTGTATAAGTTTCGTAAGATTGTTTACGGCAAGATCAATGTCATCAGATGTTTTAAGTTTTACATTCAGACGAATTTTTTGATCAACAAGATCATGGAATTTATACTTGTCAGTAGAGGAATTGAATAATTTAGGAGACTCCTGGTGTGTTAGTGGGGAAGCACTTACTGTTAACATAATTGAGGAGTGATCAGAATTAGGTTCGAGAAGGTTTTCTGTTTTTCAGTAAAGGTTAATAGGAATTTTAGCAACAAAAATATCTAAGATATCAGGATTTGTGTGTTATGAGGTTAGCCAGTACGTAGGTTCAGAAGGAGCAAGAACTTTGAGATATTTTGTTGAGATAACATTTTGGAGAACTAGTCCGCGCGGATTATTTATACGACAGCCCCATGACAAGTGTTTTACATTAGTCACCTCCGACTGTAAAACTGTGTTTTATTGTGTTGAATTAGCCTGTAAGAATTTGGTTTGTTATCTTGTGTTTAGGAGGCAATGGTGATAGGGATGTTATTTAAATTAATATTTATAGCAGAGGATTGCAAATAAGGTTGACAGAAATTTGGAAGAGATTGATAGATGATTGACGATTTAATTAAAATAGCAACTCCACCATACGCAGTGTTGTCTGGATGATTTGTTTTTAATAATTTATAATCTGGGATAAAGATGGAGGAATATTTGGTGAAATGGGTCTCTGTTGTAAGAGCAATATCTTTTCGTTTATCGTGAAGTACAATTTCGAGTTCATTAATATGGTTTTTTTAGGCCATTAGCAATTAATTGGAGGATTAACAGAGATTTATTTGTAATATAACTAGATATTTAAATTTTATCAAGTAGCTTAGTTATTACTTTATTAAGAAGAGAGATGAGAGGGTTAAGTTATTTGGGCGTTGGTTTGAATGAGAATTTATTATGGGGTGGCTGTCTCTTACATTTGTAGTCTTATTTCTAATATTATCAGATAAAAAATTACTTTTAGTAGTTTGTTTTCTGCCGCGTTAAAGATCTCCGTATACTGAGCATTATAAGCCTTTATAGCTTGCTAAGTGATCTCCAGAACATAGTGCGCATTTTCGTGGATCTGATCGTGAGTTTGGACATGTAGAAGACCATAGGCGTATATAGAGGGGGGCTTGGGGAGGCTTAGCACCCCAGTGCGAATATTAGCCCCCCAGAATTATTTGTATTATTTTTGCTCATTTCGTCGAGTAGTCTTATTTTAATTTAGTTTAGTGTTTTTTTTTTTTTTTTATTATTATTATTGTTGTTTTTGCAGCCCCCTCCCAATATATTTGATCACCCTACGCCTATGTAGAAGACTGATGTTAAGCACCACATCTGACACAACGGGAGTGATAGCCACAGTATGCTTCAGTATGACCATACTCCTGGCAGTTAATGCATTGACTGAACACTTTGGTTTGTAGGGCTCTTCTATTTTTATTTTAGTATGTAGGAGAAAGGAGAGCTGGTATATATCATTTGAGTGAGCAGTTGGTTCCAAATTGACAAAGAACAACGGAAGTGGACTTTTGGTGGCCTTGTGAAGAACGTTTTAACCAGTCTTAACTCAAAGAGACGGGCTTCAAGCTCAGTTTTTTATAATATCTGTAGGTGTTGATGGATGAATATGACGAATACAACACGTGTAGGTTTATCTTCACGTAATTGATAGATATGGTATTCAGCATTGCTTTCTTTAATGTAGTGAATAAGTATTCTATAAGATTCCGAGTTTGAAGTTTGGATTTATTGGTCGCCGGTAGATTTGCAAAAGAAATGGTTGACACCAATTAGCTCTATAAAAGCTGAGCAGAAGTTTGGAAAGTTTAAGATACATTTTA
Organism: Sipha flava; assembly: GCF_003268045.1. Classification (NCBI taxonomy): domain Eukaryota; kingdom Metazoa; phylum Arthropoda; class Insecta; order Hemiptera; family Aphididae; genus Sipha; species Sipha flava. Next base: position 448,050 of record NW_020272933.1, read on the forward strand.
TGAATATCGGGGGAGGAGTTTGATGTGGATAGCATCATTTGGTTGCTTTTGGTCAAAGGTTGTGCCGAGATCTATGTCTGGTGTATCATTTTGATTTTGATTTAGCGCTTCAAAACAGTTGCATGTAGTAAATAAATTTTTGTTTAACGGAGGAGGGGTTTTCGAATGAGAAGCATCAGATGAAGAACTTGAAACAATCTTTTTGGAATTTTTTGAAGGTTTATGCATAATCTATTCGCCATCTGTAGGATTGTTCATATTACCACTCTGAAAACTACGTTCAGAATTAATTATGGGACTTAGGTTAGAATACGTCGGATTTGTTAAACGAGCAGGTTGTATAGTGCTGTTTTTATTTTTACCTTTATCCGTATTAGATTGGGTTGTTTTCGTTTGTACACGATTTGTATTTGAAGTATACGGTATATCTTAGGTGAGCAAAGGTCACAGACCGCCGGACAACGCACGCAATACCGCTATAACGCAACACGTTATCTATGGATCACGCGACGAGTGGCGACTGTTAGGCCGGTATCACACTTGCAAAATATCCGCAGCGGAAGTTCTGCAATATCGAAATTCATATAATTAATTACTACTGGACACATTACAGCGGAATTTCCGCACAGAAAAAAAACCTCTACACGTCGCCATTATTCCGCGGGATTTATTTCCGCGACGGACACCAAAATAAATCCAAACATGTTCTTTTGGGTTACCCATATCATGTTTGTAGCGGAATCATAATATTTTATTTTAATCATCATTTGATTATTAATTCTTCAACGAGCATCATCATCATATTAGACGTTGAATTATTAATTTCTGAAGTGCAGTCAAATCCATGTTTATAGGATTTAAACTACAAGAAATATAGTAATAGTAATAGTCCCATGTAGCGATTTTTTTATTCTGTTGTAATTCAAAAACGAATAATATTACCTATAGATTCATAAAATTTACACAAAATTAATTAATTTTAATTTTATATTTATGTGTTTATTTTATCAATTCCTGTACTTGATAAAATGTTTAAAATATTTTGACTCGTTTTGAACTTTCTATGGACATTCTTAATTTTTTATTTATTTATTTATTTTTTTGTCTATAAATCGAAATAAAATTATTCATTTGCAAACTTTTTTAAATAAAAATTATTATATTACCTTAATGTAACTATCAGCCGTTCTTCAATGGCAATAGTTTCTCTGAATGTGGAGTTCGTTTCAGATATACGTGGTTTCAATAAAATCACCAATTCGTCAAATGATTTAATAGACATACGATAGTAATTAAAAAAAACGATCCGGATATTTCCTCAAGTCAGAGTATAAGCAGTGGAACTCATCCAAAGTTATTCTCTGAGCATTGAGTGGATGGACCCAATAAAGACGTTGTCGCTCAACTGTGTCAGCAGCAAGCGGAACAGATACCAACTCGACGTTGTCTAAAAATTTTAATAGTTCCATATTATATTATCTTAATACGACAAACAGTTTATTCTGTATGAAAAATGAAATAAAACTGAAGTATTAAAACTACTACTGAGCTGTAGTATCAAGTAATTTAGTATTAAATTTTGGCGCCAATTCCACTACGGAAAAAACACAATTGTGACACCAGTCTATACAACGCGAAAATTTTGCCGCGGATATTCCGCAAGTGTGACACCAGGTTTAAGCATTTACATTAGAGCCCGAACACGAACGAATGCAAACGAATGCTACTAAACGAATGTGAACGCATATTCGCTAGACATTCGTCCGCAACCCTAGGCGCAAATTGGGGTGGGGTGGGGGACTAAGCCCCCCAAACTTAGCCGTAGCCACCCCAAAAATTTACAAATTTAAAATGTTATAATATTATAAATGTGTACAGTTTTATTTTTTTTTATATTTAAATAATATTATATATTATGAGATGACCATGTTAATTATAAAATAAAAATTATTACTGGTATTTTAGAATTAAATGTTTAATATTTGTTTGATGAGCGATTTTCCAATTTGGTAATAATTAACATTGAAAGAGAAGCATCAAATCAGCTTAAATCTGAGGATATACTAATTGAATATGCTAAGACCAGTAAAAGATTACAATTATAATTTGTTATTTATTTTGATTGATGTATAGGTATAATAAAATAAATTAATAAATGTATTATTATGTTGTTAGAATTATGTTATTATAAGTCACCCCCCCCCCCTACTTAAAATTTGTGGTAGGTCGACCGTAATAATGAAGACAAAAAAATTTAATCAGATTATGAAGTAATATTATAAAGTAAGATATGAATAGTAGTGATCGGTGGAAGGTGTGGGGGGGGGGGCTTTACACCCCACGGGTCTATTTACCCTTAATATATTCAGCAACCCCAAGTCAAAAGTTGAAACTGCGCTTATGGCAGCAACCGTTTACATTGGATCGTTCGGTAGCATTCACTTGCGTTCGTTCGTTTTCGGGCTCTAATGTAAACGCACCTTTAGATAACGTACTAGCCGCTTTATTAACATAAGTAAAAAAAAAAACACATTTTGTAAGCTCTACGGGAACGACGTACTTACAAGTTCAAATTAAGTTACTAATTAGAATAGAGTTTAATGATAGCAATTTGTACGTATTAATTTGAACCGAAACAGTTGCAAAGAACGAGAATAACAACGAATTTTAACGGAGATAAAATAAAGACGTGTGAATCGTGAACCGGAACTGTTGTTACAACTTAATTTTTATATTATTAAAATAGATGTAAACATAGTGTAATATTTAAGTTGCTATAATTTTGAAAGTATAGAATACCTGTGAAAAACTTTATTTGCGGAATGCCTATAAAAACATTATGGTTCTCATTAATGGTGACTTAAAAATGCTTCTTAAAAAAAAAAAACAATTATTACCAAGTAAATTATATTCAATAACTTGTTAATATTACCAGTTTTACTTCATTATTCCAAAGTTTCACAGAAGAGATTTTTAGTCGTATTACTATCTTGTCTATATTTAATGAGGCAAAATTATAATCTGACTATAATAAAATTATCACATTTTTATTTATTTTGTTATAGTAAAAAATGGGTTTAATGATTCATTTTTTACAATTTTGTAAAAAGAAACCGATGAAACCATATTAAACCAGATATTAAAATTTCCAGTGACACCTCTTGAAAAACCTAACTTAAGCATTTTGACAAATTATTGATGGACCATTTTTTAGGTAGTAAAATATGAACATACTATTAAAAATAAAAATAAATAATAACTTAGTAATCACATATATGTTTTTATTATCAATGGACGGTTTTCAACTATGTTTAAAATACATTAAAATTAAATTGTTTATAACTTAATGACCTAATAGATTTCACAACATAAATTATAAATAAAAATAAAAATGTGTATATTTTGTTTTTTTTAGTTCTAAAATGGCATAAATGTCTATTATTTTTAAATAAATTAGAAATTCAAGTTAACTTAAATATTTAAAATAACTTATTCTTCAATAATATCGTTATTAAATTTTTTTAAAATATAAAAGTATTTTAAATTTTAAATTATATAACTATTAACACAAACAATATTTATTAAGTTTTAACAGTAATCAATGCCATATTAGAACATTCACAATATTTATATTATCATAACTGTTATATACAACACCTATAAACTATGGCACAATCAGTATAAAACTTACAATAATTAAATATATATAGATATGAATACTAAATTACACTAGGACGGTAGACACTAAATTAAAACAAAATATTTAATTATGTTTTTTAATTGTATTTTGTCATACTGCAATTAAAAAAATAAAAAAAAAATAACAATTTAATACTGCATTATAATTATAAAGTATCACAAGTAAAAGGCAAATGTGTTCAACACTAAATTCACTAAGTGCAATATATAAAAATATACACACTAATGATTTTTCAACAATTTTAAAAATATAGAATTACGTAACATTTAATTTATTTATCAAATTTAAAAAATATTTTGAAAAGTTGTACATTAACAAAAAATAAATACATTTATTTTATATTAAAATTATCTTATTATGAAATAGATGTTTGAATTAACTAATAAAAAAAAAAATTATATTTAATATTACTAAACAATTTAATATCAATAATAAATATTGGAATTAAATATGCAAAAGAAAAGAGTAACAATATAAGAGAATACAACGATAAAGGCACTTCATTAATTCAGTTTTGTTCATAACAACTAAAATGTATTATATGCATGTAATAAAAATAGTCGCCATACGAAATTATAATAATAAAAATAGTAAACATATTTTTAATAAATAGTAAATTAATAATTCATAGGGCAAACTATATTGAGCCTTGATAAATACATTTAATGAAATATAAGCAAAAAAAGTAGGGTTGAGATGACAAACAACAAAAAAAAAAAAAAAATGTGTTCATTATATAATTATCGTATATCAATAATATAATTTTCAGTCTGAATCATGTACAAATAATATTGATTACATAAATCATTTAAATCATAATAATTAATTAATAAATTCATTACTCAAAATTTAAGAAACAGTGTTGTTCAAGGGAAGGAATATGTATTTATTTATTTTATATATATATGTAGTATATATTACTTCGATCATATACAAAAAATAGTGACTAATAGTTATATAAAAATATCTAAAATTGAAACTTATTTTTTTTTTTTTTGAAAACTTAAGAAAATCAATAACATTTGTTTTAAATTTTAATTATAAATTTCTTTTAACTCATAAAAGAACAGAGATCAAATTAAATAATGTTAAAATATTGCATTCAAGGAAAAATTTGTGATGCCTAACATAAGATTTTGTGTATAACTATATGTTTAAATAAATATCAAATTAAGTACTAAACAATAATTTAAGTTTTTAATAAAGTATTTAATAGTGTAAAGTACCAATATAAATGACACTCTTAAAGTTGAGTAGTGATTACAGATTTTCTGGTTATTATTTTGGGCCCTGATGAAGGCTCAGTACCACTACTCACTAACCACGGTGAAATTTGATTTAAAGCCTTCACCTTAGCAGGTTCCTAAAAAACAAAAAAATTATTTAAGATAAAAATAAAAATTATAATATAAAATAAATATACAAATTTAAATTAGGCTTCATTAAAAATTATAATGTATAAATAACTGTTAGAAATAAAATAAAAAAATATACTTTAAGTGAAAAATAATTTTTTATAAGTATAACATTAAAGTTTTTATATTATCATGTAAAAATGATATTTTTCATAAGAAGATATTTTAAGAACAAATATATAAAAGGTAATCGTTTTTAAATGCTTTATGTACATTTTTACAGAAGTGATAGTAATTAAACTATAACTTACAATGATTAATTTTTAAATTTTAGTAAAAACACATCCTACACTTTTTAAAACTATTTAAAAATAAAATTATGTTTCTTAGGGGAATTAAATTTTTCTTATTAAATTAAACCATTAATAAGGTTTTTTTTTTAATTATTAACAGTATTTAGTAGTTTCTACATTTTATTTTTAAGTTCATTCTATACAAGTTGTACATAGGCATTATAATACTCATAATTATAAATATAATAATCAAAATTATAACTTCCTCAAAAATTGACCAAGAAATAACTCATTATGATATAAGCTTATTATAAAATATATACGACCTATATATGAACAATTATTTTATCATAATGTATAGCAATGGGTATTATTTACAATGTATGGTTAATAATCAATTACTTAAATTTTTCTAAAACAAGTAAGCATTAACAATATAAAAATTAATTTAAATTTAGTATAATTGATTAGGTATATCGACGTCCTCAATGAAGAGTGTCGTAACTAATTTTTTTTTTTGTTTGAGTTAGCTACGCCATCTATTAGCGCAATTTTTTCTTTAAAACCACGAAAACAGTCCTCAGTAGAATAACAGTTCCTCCAACTATAACCGAAGATATTATAAGATATTAAAATGCTGATTTCCCGCGAAAAAAGTTTTATCATGAGTTACCACTAAATTTAAACAAGATTACCAACGAAAACTATGGTAATTCGAATATTATAATTTATAATATTCTAATTTTGGATTTCTGCTTGCTTAACTTTGCGAGTTTTAGCTTTTAGCATAATCAATCACAATAATTATTGATAATAAGTAATGAAAGTTTTATAATTTAACATTATTAAATTCAATATTGAGATATTATGTTATTAATTGTTGGAATTATTAACAATATTTTATTTATTTTACTTTTGCGATGAAATACACAATGAATAATATTATAATTAATGGCTGCGAAAAAAGCATAAGTATTATTAAAATTTCTCAGATAGTTAAAACTCTAATAAATTATATACCATATTCCAAATCTGCCTACTTTCTTTATTTTAAATTATATACAATATATTGGTTTATGACTTATGTATATTATAAAATATCATATATATTATAATTATATTGAGTTGTCATAATATATATTATTTTAATTAACAAGACATTATGTTTATTACGTCTTGACTTATTTTTTAATTTATTTTTCAACGAAAATAGTCGAAACTTGACTTACGTTTTTATTTTTATGTTATTTATTCCAACAAAAATAGTCATAACTCATAATTTTTTTTAACCTATTTATTTATTGTCAAAAAATAGAGTTACCTGAAAACAGAATAACTGGATTTTAAGAAAGAACCTGAAAGATTACAAAAATAATTTTTAGATTTACAATTTTTGAAAACTGGAATAAGATTTTAATTTTGAATGTTTATATTGTCTTTCCTGAACATTTTGTAAAAGTGAGTTACGACACTCTTCATTGGGGATGTTAATATGCTTAATATATACTTTCATAACAATACTACAATATCACATTAACACTATGCAAGCAAATATAGATAAATAACATACCTGCATTTTTTGGGCAATTTTAGTATCAGAATTTGCAATACCATTTGTATCAGTTGATTCAACAACAGAAACCACAACACCATTAGTAGAATCTTTTTTTATACTATTATCAGAAAATGGATTTGATAATGGTGATAAGAATGGATTAGTCATTGTCTGGGAATCTCCAGTAAATGGATTTGCCGAAAAAGGATTGCGAGGGCTAGTTGGAGAAGTGGCATTAAATGGTAAGGACAAAATACTTGACATACTTTCTGTAGGACTTCTCTCAGGAGAAATCACTCTTTGTTCTAATTTACCACATTCACCAAAAGAGAAATGAGTAACTGTTACTGGAGTAGCACATCTTTTACGGTCTTCTTTAGATACAGAAGTTTCAGATAAAGATTGATCATCCAATGATTGCTTAGTTTCTTCTGTTGCTGCAATACCACCATTAAGTGATAAAGTCAGCTTATCTCCACCCTTTTTAAACACCAAGCAAGAAGCCGAAAAAAAAAATAATAATAAAAAACAATAAAAATAATAGCATCAATTAAAATAAATAATTCTATATATACGTAAAACATAAAAAATAAGGAACACAACAAATCTAATTATTTAATTGTGAAATATATACTTACAACAGACACAAATGTTGCTTGTTCTTTACCAGACAAACTAGATTTAGAACTTAGGTTACATTCTCTAAAATAAATATTAAGAAAGTAATATATGAAATAATTTATTAAATAAAATAGTTACCCATTATGTAATAAATTATTATCTTGAGAGTTGATTACTTTAGATAATGGATCAAACATGGATAAAGGAGATTTTCTCATTTCTTCTTCAACTTTGGCTAGAAAAATATAATTAACACTCACATTATTAATTTTTTTTTTTTTTTTATTGCATATGGCTTAGGCAAAAAATATTAGTTAATAAAAATTAAATAATAAAATAATACATATATTGTTATTGTAGTTGTAATTTGTATTAACATTATTAATTGAAATACAGTTAAGTATATAATATACTTAGTTGGTATCATTTATCCATAGCATGGAATTTTATTTTAACATGTTTTTAGAGTGTATTATTTGTATGTATATACTTATATAAAATGTAATTTTATTAGTTTTAAATTATTGAGTGCCACTTCAGTACACGCTCTAACAACAAGTTTTTAATTCAGCATAGGCTCTACAATACATCGTTTTAATTATATTTAATTTTATTGTTGATAAACCTTTTGAATGTCTTCCAACAAGGCGAGAAAAAGATCAGGACTGTCTTAACGGTAAAGTAGATAGCAAGAGTTATCAAAATGAGACTACAAATGATGAAGAGAAATTTTCTTCAATAATTTCATTTTTACGTCCAACCATGATCTCTCAACTCAAGGCTTTAGTATTTTCATCAACATATAAGATTTGATGATTTACTGTTTTATGAATAAAACCTTGGCTTGTGAGACACCTAAATTCAGCCCATTAATCAGAATATATTTTTGAACCTGCAATGGAAACTTGAAAATTTATTTCCACCATTACACAAAAAATGTATTTTCAAACTTGTCCAAATAATTTTGAATTATTATACATAATTAAAGAAGTAAATATAATAGAAATATTTAAAAAATATGATGAAAAAAATGATACTTCAATATAACTCAAGTCATATTTTTTAAGTTTTATAAATTGTTACAGTTAAATTAAAAGGTTAAATATAATTATTAATATTATACAAGCTGTATAAAGTTTTTTGATGATCTACTTTAGTCTCACTTATTATGGCAGATAATCAAAATTCTTTATATATATATAATATATATATATATTAAAAATCTAATAATCATAAATTAGTACATGTTAAATATATATTATTATAAAATAAATATATTCTATGATATTACCTTTTAAAATATTGCATTTCAATTGTTCTTTAGGAATTGGTCTTGGAGTATTATTAAATGAAATGGTTCGATTGTTAGGTAAAGGAGATGCGGGATGGTTTTGATCTTTGCCAAAATCTAATGAAATAAATTAACGTTTTAGTATATATATAATTGTGCCCGATAAAAATACTATACCATCAATTTTATTTATTTTATCAATTGAATTTGATTCATTTATATTGTTATTTACTAAAGGAGTGTCTTTGTTTAAACTCTTTAATAATGAGTCTAACCTATCTTCAGCAATATCTGTAATATAATAGTATAAAGATATAAAAACATAATATGTTTTGTATTCATAAACTACTATTTAAAGAATTTATTACACTCTAAAAAATATTTACCAGAAGAATTTGAAGTCAATGAAGATGTAGGTTCAAGATGAATATCTTTAGAATCTAAAATTGGAGTAGGAGGTTTATCCATGATGTTTAATTTTTCAACTTTATCATTCTCATCAGTTGATTTAGATTTGTCGGTTTTATCTCTAAAATAATAATAAAACACCATGTTAAAATTAGTATTATTGTATGTATAAAAATAATAAATTTATTTTAACATACTTTTGTCGTTCTCTTAGAACATGTGACTGTCTTCTTGCATATCTTTGACTTGGCCTTCTTTCAAATTGAACTGTTCTTCTTGCTCTATTTAACTGAGTTGTTTGGAACTCAGTTTTACCACTTATTTGAATAATAAAAAAAGGTTAATTTTGTATTCAGAAAACTAAATTTTTATTTATTTACCTATATCTAAACCTTGAACCCATTCTGAAAAAATTTTGTCTAGCTGATGGACCTTTAACAGGAGCTCTAAGTCTAAAAAATGCATGATGTTCAACTGCACATTTCCATAAATGTTTACATGCTTTTTCATTATGTAACCGGAATACAAAAGTATGCTCTTGCTCACGTCCTTGATCATCATCTTCTACAACAACTAACGTCAATTTTTTCTTTTTGAAATCCAGTTTACCAATTTTTGGCCTAAATAACAACATTTATTTTTAAATAATTACAAATTTGAATCTTGTCTTAATATATTTTTATTTATAAATCATATCATACCAAAAAAAGAGACCAATTTTTTGAAGACCTTCAAAAACTAAAATGCCAGTTGGTGTTAAACCAAGGGCATATTCACATCCATCTTTACCCTAAATATATATTTATACATTTTAATAATTTATATAATACATGGGAATAAAAATATTGTTAAAAAGTATTTTGATTATATATTATACATTGATAGGATTTAGGAGTAATATTATTATACTTACTAAAACAGTATGATTATCAACTCCATACATTTCTAACCATTTTACTTTGTTTAAATAACTAGTTTCTGCTTGAGCTGGAGTTAAACTTTTACATTTTTTGAACTCTTCTACTATTTGTATTTCCATATCTTCAGTTTGATTTGGTACAAATCTAAATTCTGATATAACAGCAGGTGTATGACAAGTTTCATCATAATCACCAAGTTCAGCTGAAAAAGTTAAAACATATTGAACTAGAAACATAATTAAATGTAATATTTTTAACATGTAGTATAAATCATACATTGTAGAGCTAAAGCTGCTAATTCAATACAAGTATTTTGAGGACATTCAAGACGTCCTTCAAGAATATCTAATTTAAGTTGAAGAAAAAACTGATATCGGGTTAATTCTTCTCTCAGCATATTTGGTTCGGAAGAATAAAATTTTACACGTAGTCGAAATGTATATGGTGGTCCAACTAATATAAAAACAATAATAAATTATTTATAGTTTTAAAGTAATAAATTAATTACAACTTACTTCTAACTTGTTTTTTTATTGCTTTTGTAGGATCAAGCCAATGCTAAAGAAAATAAAAAATTCAATTCCATTTTTAGTTAAAAATATAAGACATGTATCTACACAAAATAATTTGTCAATTAAAAAAAAAAATAAAAATCAGATTATCAATAAAATTTAAATTATATTAATTAATTAATATATTTTACTGATTGTCTGTTAATTTACAATGTATTCTAAGTATATGTTTAATCAAAATGTAATTTGTTAAATCTACTTAAAATGTTTACTCTATCAGTGTTTTTTTAATTTAAAACATTAATCTTTGCAACTTAATTTAATTTGAGATAATATAATGAAATTGAATTAAAATAAATTGTGAATAAAACTAATTTAAATCAAAATACATTTTTTTGGTTTAAGTAAATTTTAAATCAATGGAATCCCAATTATCCAAATGACAATTAAATGAAAATGAAAATTTGATCTTTTAATAACTCGTAAATCGTAATCATATTTCTAAATAATAGATTAAATATCCACCATTTTATTATTCAAGTATTATGTAAGAATATATATATATGTACACATAAAAATACATACATATGTACAGGTATAGATAAAAATGATTCCTTATAATTATCCTTTTAGTTAGCTTATTTAGCTATTTCCCTTTCAGCTAAATCAGTTAAATACTATAATTAAATTCTTTGTTTATTATTACACATTTTAAATTATTCTACTTATAAATAATAAATATATACATTATATTTATAAAATTATATAACTTTTAATGTATCATAGATCAATCATCAAGATCACTCTTGACATTAATTAGTCTACATAGTCAGCGTTTTACTATATATATTATTTAATATTTTTTTGTTATTAATCTGAAATTTATGTTAATAATAAAATTCGAAAAAGAAAAAAAAACACTTAGTTCAATTGTAGTATTAGCTTTTATACTATACTAATTTTAGAAAAAAATATCAATAATAGTATTTATATTATATATACCTGCACATGATTTGCATCGGTAAACTGTAAACCGAAATAATCTTTTTCAATCAAATCCAATGAATAAAATACTTGTTCATATAAATCACTACCAACAGCTTTTTTCTGAAAAATAAGCCAAGTTGTGATTATAAAATATTAAATATAATTCCAAAGGATTTAATTAATCACTTTTAACAAAATAAAAAACATTAGGCTGAGCATCTATAAATAAAGTAATATTGTAATTTCTGATATTTTAATCTTAATAGCTATATTCCAAAACTTTAAGTTTGTTATATAAGGAAATTAATGATGTACAAACATAATATAATTGAAGAAGTATAATTAATAATAATTTATTTATTTATATAAATTAAGCCACTGCATTTTGGGTATTTGTTTATAACATTATTAATTAGAGCAGTAGTTTTCAATACTTTTGTAAATGTGGCACACCCCATTTTTAATGATAAGTAAAATATTTCAGCATCTTAAGTTATTACAATTAGAATATTATATTTTAAGACTTAATTATATATTATGTATGAAACACCAAATAATTAATAATAATATACTACAATCAACCATTTTAGTACAAGTGATTGAAAATCTTTCATTTAAAAAAAAATAATCCATCAAATGAAGATAAACATTATTATACTTATTGAAATTTTTTTTTAGCATAGAAATTAAAAGAAATTAAAATATTTCTAAGAACTAATAAAGAAAAAAACAAAAAAATATTATATAATTTAAATAAATATAACTTCAAATTCCTGTATTTGAAATGATAAAGTTATAATTGATAGATAGTTTAGTTAGGTATATTATTTATAGTTATACTGTTTGGATTTATCAAAAAAGTAGTTATATTTATAAATGTATAAGGTAAAATGTATGTACATAAGAAATTCAACAATATATATTTTCCTAGTGGAAGACAGGTAAATAAGCTTTATTAAATGACAGAATATTTATATTTAAATTGTACAGTGAAATATCAAAGTTTATTTACTTTAAACCTATTGAATTTTATTTAAAATATACTTAAACAGATTACTTTTTACAACTGTTTTGGTAGGTTGCAGGAACTCAACATGGAATTTTTACAATAAATTTATTTAAATTTATCAAAAAAAAAAATGTTAAATATAAATATTATATAATTTACTTACAGATAGTTCAATGCATAGGTCTGTTCCATCTAAAAGCATAACCCTACATTGCATACAATGCTTATTGGGAGGGTTTAACCGTTCAGCCCCGGCTTTGATATTTCGTGCTTTAGGATCATTCCGACCCCGCTTTCTACTCAAAAACCGCAGCATTGCAATAGCATGGAAAGGCAATGTCACGAGAATAGAATCATGTTCAATATATTAGATGAGAAAATTTAATAAATGGATAATTTAATGTATTTACATTTAAACTGATAGGGTGAAATAAACAATAAATGCAATTTTCAAGTTACCCGTGAACATAGAAACGCAAGTGGTTGTTATTTACGTACGCTTCAATATGAACGTATCAGGTTGTGTTTGTGTTCACCCAAACTAGCCTCACTAAGGTGAGGTACCGTTATGTGATTGCAAAATAAAAAAATACAACAAAAGTAATAGATTACGAGCAAGAAAATACCCGAAAAATAAATCTTAATTCCTAAATAGACCGATGGATTGAGTTCTAAAATGTAATAATCAAAAGGTGGGTCGAAGAAGAATGTAAACAATTGCTAATTGCGGAAAATAATTACCAATAAATAAATAATTATTGTACAAAATATATACTATAAGTGTTTTTATTATCAATAAAAAAAAACATAATCATGTTTTGCATAGTTCTGAACTAATTTTAAAGATCGCGCTCTTGCAGATATATTTTGAGAAGCCATTATTAACCTAAAATAATTTTAGTTACATTTAAAATGAAAACAGCTTTATCATTATTCTGTGTGTCAATTCTTTGATCCATCGACTAAACTTTTGTCTCTAGATCAATTGAATAGGTACTCGACTAGTTATTGAATTCTGTCTTTCGATCGGTTAGATTAATCTTCCAAGATGCCTGATTATTTGGGTGATGAAATGAGAAAGACAAAAAAAGATGAACCAGAAAAAGAAGAGAAGGAAATTAAATGTAAGTTATATATTATATTATTTATCTTAATAATTGTCATTCTAATTGACGTTTCAATTTATTTATAAGTAATTATTTATTATTCAAATATTTAATTTCTACCAATGTCTGTAAATTATATTTTGATAATAAGTATGCATTTATCTAAAGTCATAGAACGTTTTGGTATTCTAATGTTTCCAACTTTTTAGATATTAGAAAAATTATATTTGAACAAACAATGAATTCTGGACAATTCTAAAGCTTATGGGAACATTAGAAAGTTATAGTCATTAAGATTTTGTAATTAGTATAATTTCTTGAGAATTTGAATTTCTTTTAAATTATGAATTTTTAAATATAATAACTTCTTTGTGTTTAACATTTTCTTTGGTCTAAGTTGTTTAAATGTATATTATGATTTCAGCATTGGATGAAGAAGATATTGCATTACTAAAATCTTATGTAAGTTATTAAAAGTATTTTATCGAATAAGAAATTTCATTTGTACTAACATTATTTATTGATAAAACTTAATTCTTATATTTACAGGGCCAAGGTCAATGGACAATTAATGTGAAAAATGTAGAGGATGATATCCAAGGTATCATAAAACATATAAATGAATTAACTGGAATCAAAGAATCAGATACTGGGTTAGCTCCTCCTGCATTTTGGGATTTAACTGCCGACAAACAAACTCTTCAAAATGAACAACCATTACAGGTTAATATTATTTTCATTACTCTTATTAAAAAAAAAAAAAATAATAATAATGAAAATTTGTAAAAAAAAAAAATGTCATTAGGTGGCAAGGTGTACAAAAATAATAAATGCTGATTCAGATGATCCAAAGTATATAATTAATGTAAAACAGTTCGCAAAATTTGTAGTTGATCTCGCAGATTCTGTTGCACCAACTGACATTGAAGAAGGAATGCGTGTTGGGTAATAATTGTTCAGCATTTTTAAAATTATGTTAAATTTTTTTATTCTAATTTTATATAGAGTGGATCGTAATAAGTATCAAATACATATTCCTTTACCTCCCAAAATTGATCCAACTGTTACTATGATGCAAGTAGAAGAAAAGCCTGATGTCACTTATTCAGATGTTGGTGGATGTAAAGAACAGATAGATAAACTACGAGAAGTTGTCGAAACTCCATTATTACACGTTGGTATTTTTCCATTTATATCTTTTATTGTGGTATAATTTTTTAATTTAAAATCTAATTTAGCCTGAAAAATTTGTTAACTTGGGAATTGAACCTCCCAAAGGAGTGTTATTGTTTGGACCACCTGGAACCGGTAAAACTTTATGTGCAAGAGCAGTTGCTAATCGTACAGATGCTTGTTTCATTCGAGTAATTGGTTCTGAATTAGTTCAAAAATATGTTGGAGAGGTAAAATTATAATATTTATAATTTTTGCATTATAATATTATGTACATATTTTTATTTATTATTTGAACTGTTTAATTTAAATTATTTGTACATTTGTAGGGTGCACGTATGGTACGAGAACTATTTGAGATGGCACGTAGTAAGAAAGCATGTTTAATATTCTTTGATGAAATTGATGCGATTGGTGGTGCTCGTTTTGATGATGGTGCTGGTGGTGATAATGAAGTTCAACGAACTATGTTGGAGCTTATTAATCAATTGGATGGATTTGATCCTAGAGGAAACATCAAAGTTTTGATGGCAACAAATAGACCTGATACATTAGATCCAGCATTGATGCGACCTGGACGTCTTGATAGAAAAGTTGAATTTGGGTTACCTGATTTAGAAGGGCGTACTCATATTTTCAATATACATGCTAGAGCTATGAGTGTTGAACGTGATATTCGTTTTGAATTATTGGCTAGACTTTGTCCAAATAGCACTGGTAATGTTTTTCATTTCACATTTGATATATTAATATTTTTCATTGGTCATCATTATTTCACAAATTTTTTGCTGCTTTTACCGTCCATCTTGCAATTTTTAAAATAGTATACATATGATACTGATTAATCTATCTATATTTACCACAGTTGTATATTTATTGGTATGACATTTTCATCATTAGATATTTTTTCATTACAGTAGAACCCTTTTAATCCATCACCTTCAGGACTAGGGTTGTGGTCGGAACATGAAAAAGGTCAGATATCAAAATATAAAAACATTTGAAGAAAAAATGTTATCAAATTATTTAAATTATTTTAAATATTATTTTAAATTACATACATATATTAAATTAAATAAATAAATAATAAAATAAATAAAAAATAGATAAATAGTAAGCTGGCAATTAATTTTATAAATATATCTTAATTAGCTACATACTATAAATTGATAAATTCAAATGCACATATATTTTAAGTATTCATATTGATAATACTACTAGATCGAATCAACCAGTGTTGGACAAGACGGGTTCTACTGTATGTGGTTTTATCTTATGCTACTTTTATTTCTCTTTTTTGTGCATTTTAATTACTTATTGGTCGGCATAATTAATTTTTATTAAAAATTCCATTATAATGTTATACAATTTACATATTAAAAAATATTTCAAATTAAAATAATAATTTATTTACAGCTTATAACTCCATGAAAAATTATTAAGGTTATATTGAATATAGATGAAATTAATTTAGTTTATTTGACATAAAACAAAAATTTCATTTTTATGTGTTTTTAGGAGCTGAAATAAGGTCTGTATGTACTGAGGCTGGTATGTTTGCTATCAGAGCTCGTAGAAAAGTAGCAACTGAAAAGGATTTCCTAGAAGCTGTAAATAAAGTTATCAAATCATATGCTAAGTTCTCTTCTACTCCACGTTATATGACATATAATTAGTATAATATTAATTAAATTTTTATTTTGGTTTATACTTTATACTAATTTTGCTTTTCATTTTACACTGTGTAAACATGAATAAATGTTATGTTTCAAAATAACTTATTAAATTAATTAATGTAAATTCACAGTAACTATAATATAAGCTACAAGTTTATTATTTTTAAATAGATTTTTCAAATTATTTAATAATCAGTTCAATATTTATTTTTTATGGTTTGTAAAGTATATCAATCATAAATCAGATTTATCCTGCCTATATTCATTGAGTATTACAATTTACATTTAAAATCATTAAATATGGTTTATTTATTTCAGTGGTTCTTAACCTTTTTTCGATCATGGACCCCTGATGAAAGATTTTTAGAAATTGTGGACCTTACCAATTTTTTTTTCAATACATTTTTTTACAAAACATTTCATGTTATTAAAACAAAAATTTTAATTATATTATATAATAAATTACATTAGTAGACAAAACAAAACATATATACACATATTTGTAATTATTGTTATTAATTTAATTTTTAATTAATTTTTTTTTTAATATTCTTAAAATTTTATTTTTTTTTAGCTTAATACGATGATTGAAACACAAGTTTTTGAACACCGTATAAAGATAAAATTTATCTATTATTTAATAAAAAATATATAAAAAAAAAAATAATAATCATCCAACAATATTGTAATAATGGACTCATGTCACGTATTGATATATGTTATGTGTTAGGGCTGCCACGAACCCCCAACATCAATATCTTAAATACCTAGAGGGCAGCAGATCACAGGTTAAGAACCGGTAATCTATGTGATACATATATTATATACAAACATCAAAAAATGATTTTATTTTATAACTTTTCATATTTGTGTTGTTATTTGATTTTTTGATTTACAAAGAAAGTGTAAAATTTTTTTATATAGCCTGGAAAATAAAGAAAATAAGATGTCATTCTACGGCTTGATGGTTAATAATTAGCTACCATATTTACTGTTTTCACAATAGGGTCATTTCCTGTTTATAATACATAAATAAATAAATATCAAATACAAGATTTCTTGGTTTGTTACTTCTATAAAAAATCATAACCCATTAACAATACTTTTATTTCTTATGCATAATATTTTAAACAAAATCAATGTGTATACAAAACTTATCAATCATATGTTAATAATATTTAAATGGTATATAGTTGAAATCTGATGTTTGAGATGAGATAACAAACTGCATCTTTCTGGTACTATAGTACCATTGTACAGTGGTGTTGCGAATCATGATTTTCAGAAGCAATTGCTTCTAGAATCCAGAGGGGATTGATAGTGGAATGTGACTTGGTCACTTATTGGTAAATTATTAGGTTTATTGGAAGACAGCAGTGAAATTTGTATGAACCTTAAAATTTAAGGTGTATAGTGAATACTAACATTGAATCGATTGGTGGGGTAGGTCATTAATAAATTATTCACTTCTATATTCTTTACAATTCCTCTATGCCACTGCAACTTTAAACTGATACAATAAAAAAATACATATTTTGCTAGGCTGGACCAGTTAATATTTGCATTCCTGACAACAAAATATAAATATATAAAATTTCGTTATTGATAAAGCAATTTATTTCTAAATAGATTGATGTGTTGTAAAATCGTTTAATAGAAATGTCACTCAATAGATTATGACATGGTGTAAATCCGATTACTAAGAAAAGTTATTTTTATTTTTCGGGTTAATATATAGACACTATGACACTCACAAATAATGTAGCTTTCTATTAGTAAAATAATATTAAAAATCGGTTCAGTAGATCCAAAGATTACCCCCTACAACCTCACAGACTTTACCTCTTTATAATAAATAATATAGATATAGATGTACTATGAAATTTAAACGTATTCAAAATTAATAGTAGAAACTTGTATTATTTATATTTGTTTAAGAGGACGTGATACCCCCCGATTTTTAGTGTAAAAACATGCCTACGCAAAATTACGATTATTCGTTTCCTAGTAGTTTAATAGCAAAAACACATTTTATAAGATCTTAAATTAATAACATTTTGGAGAAAATGACATATCCTTTTTTTTTAATAACGTATATATAAAAAGTTACTATTGTTTAAAAAAGTAAAAAAAAATATTTTTGAATGTTAGAATATTGTATACAAAATACTATGTTAATTAAAAAACGGATCTACTTTAGATTTTAAAATAGGAATTTTATCTCTTAAATCAATAGGAAACGAGTAATCGTAATTTTGCGTAGACATGTTTTATTTTGTAATTTTTAATTTATATTGTCGTTGTGTGCTGCCATCTGCATGTCAATATGACGGCGGATATCCAATTTCGTTAATTTTTTTTTAATTTCTTACAGTTAATTACTTTTTTTTTGAATTTTATAAGGATTAATTATTGGTGCAGAGACCAAAAAGCCTATCTATGTAGGTGTGAGAAATAAATATTGTCGTACATGTTCTTTAGCAACAAAAAATTATTAAAAAAATAGAACATTTATGTTTCCGAAATTATGATGGATCTTCAATTAGTATGGAACAAGATATTATTGTAGAAGGCTTTGACAAATTGATGCAGTTTAAACTGCTATACTGTTCCGAATTTGAGTTATACCTGTTTTTTCGCTTTGAATTTTAAAGTATGAGAAAAAAATAGAACAAAAATAAAAATAATGGAAAATTAACTTCTAATTATTAAAAAAGGATGAAATAAATAATTGGTAAAATATAATTCAAAATAATATCGTTTTATGCAACTATATATATATATAGTTTTGGTAGGAAAGAATTTAGAAGAAGTTAATATTAGGTTGGATAAGTGGAGGTTAGTTCTTGAAGGAAAGGAATTGGGAATTAGTAGAAATAAAACAGAGTATATAGAGTATGACTGAAGAAAGTTACCAAAAAGTTGAGGGTATGAGGAGAACAAAGACAATAATTGGTGATGTGATAGGTGAAGTCGAGAACTTAAAACATTTAGGATAATTTATACAAAAGAACGGGGGCTTTCGCGTGGATGTAAAACATTGGATAAAATGGAAAGATGACTTGTGATAAAAGAATTCAAATTTTGCTGAAAAGTAAATTTTACTGGAGTGTAGTGAAACTAAGATATCTGGTTCGGAGTATTGGGTGGCCTGTTAACCAGAATAGTGAATGTTGCAAAAATGAGAATACTTAGATGGGTGAGTGAAGTGACAAGAGAAGATAGAATAGGGAACGAATATGTGAGGGGTAGTTTGGTGTGTGTCAATACTAGATAAGATGAAAAAAAATAGACTGAGATAGTTTGGGATGTGATGAGATGAGAGGAAACAAAAGCAGTAAGAGTGATTTAAAAATGAACGCTCATAGGAAAGGAGAAAGAGGAAGACCAAAAAAAGAGATGGTTGGATACGATTGAGAATGATATAAAGGCTCTTGGTGCATAGGAAATATAGAAAACAATATATGGATAATAAAGTGATTATAATTATAATATGAGTTATTCTATTATCTATAAGAAAATTGAGACGAGTGGAGGTTTAGTTCTAGGTGGTAGACCCCAAATAGTTAGGATAAATGCGAAGGAGAAGGAGACGTAATGGAATATATAAACATAGGGAAATAATACATTTTTATTTTATAAATCATTAATGTATAACTAAATTTCTTAAATTTTAGAAAGTGGTAACGTCTAACAAGAAATTGAATTTTTGGACTTTGATAACAATTTGTTATCAATTCATACCACAATTATAGATAGGACCTATCTACAATCGTAATTCATATGTAGGAATAAAATATAAAAACGTGTACCTATGTTTAATATAATTTAATAAAATATTTTTACAGCTCATAAATCAAAAGTAGAAGAAAATTTTTTTTTCAATGGCTTTCACTCCAGGATCAGCTGTATCTCCGTCGGTAGATATTGAATTATCTTTGGCATGCAGGTAAAAAAAATTTTAATTTATATTTCTAAAATAGTTCGAGTTTATTTTTTTGAAATGGCGAAAGATAAGTTCATGTTTACTTTTTTTATGAAAACTTATTTGAAAATTTTTTAAAAAAAATCAACCAATCATTTTTCTAAAATAATGAAATTATTTTTATAAAACTAATTTTATTAATCATTTTTTATGTACCTATATTGAACAAAAATTGAATTTATATAATTTAAATCAATTTTATTTGAATAATTTTTGTTTATTTCAACACTTATATCATATTATATAAGTTTTGAATGTTGTATTTAACATATACTTATTTTTATTGTATATGTTATACTGTATATCTTTTTGTTATAATTCAATCTATTAAAAGCTTAATGCATATCATTACTTATTATCAGAGCTCGGGAGTTAAAGCATTTGCTTATTTTTATGGATTGACTTTAAATGTAGCAGAGTGCTATAGAAGTGTATGTCAAGTTATAACACGTACAATTAAGAAATTTGAAAGTGCTTTTTATTGGTTTTCTCAGCAATTTTTAAAAAAAATGCTTATTTCCAGTTTTTTTTTATGTTTTTATAGTTTTCTCCTGCATAGTCGTTTTTGATAGAATTAAAATTAAAATTAATTTTTATCTAAGTTGTCACGTAGTGGTTGTAGGAGAGTTCCAACTTTGAAAATAAAACTGAGTGTCAAACATTAGAATGATCAAGAACAGAGAGAACAGTTTATATTTTATTTTTCAAAACAATCACTTAGAAAATCCACAAAATCCTTAAAGTCTTGAAAGTAAAGATTTTTTTTGACTTTTTTTGATTTTTTAGTTAGAATTTTAAATTTTGTTAAACGCTTATTTTAGTGCTTATAATGATGTTTTTAAGCACCTATTTTAATGATTTTAAGTGCTATAAGTCCCAAACCCTGCTTATAATCATATATTAATATATAGATCATCTTCTCCTTTGCTTTTTTCCCAACTATTTGAGGTTGGCCACCCTAGTTCTAGACCTCTACTCGTTTTGATATTTTAAATCTCCTGTGCACACACCAATGGCCCTCATATCATTTTTAATCGAATCCAACCATCTCTTTTTCATCTTCTTTTTCCTCTTCTCCCTTCAACGTTTATTTTAATAATCACTCTTACTGCTTTTGTTTCCTCTCACCTCATCACATACCCAATCTTTTTCAATCTATTTTCTCTCGTCTTGTCGAGTATACACCAATACTACCTCTTACATATTTGTTCTTTATTCTATTTTTTCTTGTCTTTAGTATGGATTATATAGATTAAATTAAATATTTGAGAAAATATCAAAAAAGCTAAATAACAAATTTTTATGTTTTTAAAGTCCTTATTTCATTTATAGATGGATTAGTACATTGGAATTAGAAAATTTCTTAATTTTTTTATAGCTCATGTGAAAAATAGAGAAAATTCCCAATTCCCAATACAGTTTCATAATGAATTTATAATTTATCTATTATATTTTTAGGGGTCTATCTGGTACAGATGTTTTATCCAAATCGGATCCTATGT
The DNA here is from genome assembly GCF_003268045.1 of Sipha flava. NCBI lineage: Eukaryota > Metazoa > Arthropoda > Insecta > Hemiptera > Aphididae > Sipha > Sipha flava. The sequence goes on from NW_020272933.1 coordinate 470,143, forward strand.
GTGTAACTTATGTACAGCCATTTGGACAAAAAAAATGGATTGAATTTCACCGTACTGAAACTGTTAAAAATAATCAAAATCCAAATTTTGTTTCCAAAGTGTTGATTAGCTACATATTTGAAGAAAAACAACCACTATTGTTTGAAATTTATGATACAGACTCGAAAGAAAAAGATTTATCATCACATGATTTTCTTGGAACTTTTACGACTAATTTGGGACAACTTGTTGCAAACAAACGTGTAAGATATTTTGCTTTATTATTCACAATAACTATTGGTTAGGTAGTAAATCATTTTTATTATTTTTAGAACAAGTTACAGTTGATGGATCGTGATGGTAATTTAAAAAGTAGTTATTTAGTGATAACAGCAGAAGAATTAGGCACAGATAGAGATGAAATAATATTAGAATTGAGTGGATTTAAATTGGATAAAAAAGATTTTTTTGGTAAATCTGACCCTTTTTTGGAAATTTATAAACTTACAGACACTGGTAATTACACATTAGTTTATAAAACGGATGTAAGTAACTATTTTTAATTATATTTTCTAGTAAAATTTATTATTCAGTATATTTTTGTAGGTAATTAAGGACACACTTAATCCTCGATGGAAGAAATTTAATGTTTCTGTCCGAACATTTTGCAATGGAGATTATGACCGTGATATAAAAATAATTTGTTATGATTGGAATTCAAGTGGGGATCATAGCCTTATTGGTGAATTTCATACCACTCTTAAAGGTCTTGCTGATACTAATGCCATCTTTAAATGTATTAATGGGAAAAAAAAAGTAAATTCTTAAAATTATTTATTAGTTTAATATTTTAACAATTTGTTGAAAAATATTTTCAAGAGAAAAAAAAGGATTATATAGATTCTGGAGAAATTCGTGTAGAATATATAAAAATACAATCAACTTATACATTTTTAGATTATGTCCAAGGAGGAACAGAGATATTTTGTACTGTAGCTATTGATTTTACAGGTAAAATTGCTAATTATCTTCATGCTCTTGATGTTAAAAATTATTGTTTACCTGTTAATAATTTTTATAATTCTAGAATAAAATTTATTTGATTTAAATATTCTTAAAGTTTTAGATATAATTATTTTTTATTTTAATTTATTTATAAATATTTTGTGTTATATTTTTAATAGCATCAAATGGTAATCCATCAAATCCATCTTCTTTGCATTTCATCAATAACAACTCGATGAATAGTTATGAACAAGCTATATGGGCAGTTGTATCTATAATAGAAGACTATGATTTTGATAAGCAATTTCCTGTATTAGGTTTTGGTGCCAAAATTCCACCTAGTGGACAAGTGTCTCATGAATTTTTTGTCAATATGAATCCTCAAAATCCACATTGTTTCGGAGTTAGAGGTAAAATTAATAAAATCTGTTATTTTATGTTATTGTTCATATAAATATTTATAAATTTATAATATAATAGACAAATATATTTTAAAATATCTATTTCAATATATTTAGGTGTATTAGATGCTTATCGCTGTTGTATTAATCAAGTGCAATTATATGGACCAACAAATTTCGCACCTGTAATCAACCATGTGGCTAGTATAGCAAAAAATCGAAGAGATGGAAGTGGTTATTTTATTTTACTTATACTAACTGATGGAGTTATTACTGATATGCCAGAAACTATTCAGGTATTGTTGTTGAGGTATTTTAATATTAAATATATATTATCTTAATACATTTAATTTTCATAAAAAATATTTATAATTTTAATATTTTTAATTTTTCGAAAAATTAGTGTAGAATTTATAATACTGTGATTAATTTAAAAATAATTTATCATCTATGTATGATATTTAAATTAATTAGAATTCTGCTTTTCATATATTTTATATATATAAACATTTATTTATTTATTATTTTAATGGAGTATTATAAATGTATTTTGTACTAGGCATGAAAAATATTTTTTAAATGGGTTTCATAAAATGTATGAAATCCATTCCATTTTAAATATTAAAAAGTACATATACTTATTATTTAATAATAAGTATATTTATTTTGACTAAATGTATTTTTTAAAGTTTATAAAATACTTAAGTATTTACTAACTCTGTAGATATTCACATGTAGATATAAGTTCTTTAGTATTTAAAGCAGTTCATTCTAAAAATAGCATTTTTTTTTTGTTTGTTAACTTTGAAATTTCAATATTTAACTAATGAAATTTACTACTTTCAAGAAAGAAGGTGTTAAACTATTCTTATAATTTTAAATACATTTTAAAATAACATAGAAGGTATTATTATTCCTTTTTATTTTTTAGGCAATTATAAATGCATCAACATTGCCAGTTTCTATTATTATTGTTGGTATTGGCAATGCAGAATTTGATGCAATGGAAGAATTGGATGCTGATAAAGGTGGACTGAAAATGAATGGAGTTAGAGCATCGAGAGATATTGTGCAGTTTGTTGCATTTAATAACTATCATGACCTTGATCCTAGCGTAGCCAATTTGCAATTAGCAAAAGATGTATTGGCAGAAGTACCTAAACAGTTTATGGATTATATGAAAGTAAATGGTATTGTGCCTAAAAAAAGAGCATCTCAAACATCTTCACCAGAAATTGAAAATTTGAAAATCCAATGATATCCAAGAATTTAAAATAATAAAATTTAAAAATTAAATTATCTATTGGTGCTTTTTTGTTGGCTTTAGAAATTATAATACAAGTATCTTCTAATCAAACAATACTTATATTCTTTTTAAACTTCTGACATTTATTTTTACTATCAATTAAAATTTGTATTTTTATTGAAGTTGGCTAGTTATAAATATAAATTATTTTATTATTCACATTTTTTAATTTTTATACTTAAAATCTATAAAATTTATAATTGGAATGTATTTAATTAAATTATAATATATTTAATTGTACTCAAATTATTTTTTATATATTAAATACAATATCTTTGTGTAAGATGGTATAATGATACTTATTGATTATCGCGATTACCATTCTTTACGCTGTATAATTTATTACAAAAATTATAATAAAATAAAGAAATAAAAATGAATTGTAAACACTTTGAATTACACGTTCAACAAACTCAACTACACTACAAAAAGTAATGACAATATGAAAAGAACCAATATGACAGTAGTATTACCAATTGTGTTGGCAAATTGCATCAGGCATGTCTGATTTAAGGCGATTGAATATCAACTGATTTTTTTTGTCAAAATCATAAAATTTGTCTTTCTATTTCTAATCAGTTGATATTATAAAGTGATAATTATTCAGAAAATATATGAAGGGTACAGGAGAAATTAGTAGTACTTTTTTTTTTTTTCATTTTGTATTTATGGTTTGATTCAAAAGCAAATTGGGAGTAGTATATTGAGTGTTGAAATTGTTTCTGGGAAAATAGATCTCATTTCACAAATATTAACGATAATTAACAAGTAGGTATACAGGTGAAGAATGATTGTAGTCCATGTGATTGTTTTTACTCTCTTGAAAAATGTACAAAATGGACTACTACTATTCTTCTCCTGTACCCTTCATATAACAATTTATTAGAACTCTACTTTTATCAAGGTAGTATATCAAGCTATGATGAAAAATATTTCCTTATAAATGTATTAATGATGATGCTTTATATTGCCTACCTGTGGAGAACCATATTTATTTTTTAGTTGTCGAAATATAAAATGAGTTTGTATTGAAATGTAATAATGAATTTGAAAATTAATAATTTCTCTTGGTAAAAGACTAAGTAGTTTCATTGATTTAAAAATATTAATATATAAATTAATATTATTGTTTGCTAGTTATTCAACAAAACTGCATAATGTACCTAAACATTTAATTCTATAAATTACTTAATGCAATTACTATGAAACAGAACTCAACAGCATAAATTCTTAAGAATACAGTACTGGTAGTGGCGTAGCCAAAGGGGGGCTAAGGGGGCTATAGCCCTCCCATGGGCCGTGTTTATATGTATAATGTATCTTGACTATTTAATAGAATCAATGGATGCTCGTTTTAATCAAAGGCTTATTGATGTTATGCCACTTGAAGGACTTATTCTGGCCAATTTAAATATGTATGACGATTTAAATTTAGAAATATTCACATATTTTTCAAATATTTTAGTAACTGTTGAATTGTATGGGTTGCGGGTGTCTATAACCATTAAGGAACGCGAAAAAGATAGAAGGGCTTCAGCACCCTCAGTTTTTTCATTTAAATTGCGCCCCTGACCGCAAACCTGTCATCTGCCACACATCTATATTCTTTCTTCTTTTTCAGTATTCAATCCTGAGATTGGTTTGTAGCAATTCTCCACTCTTCTCTGTTACTTGCCTTCCTCTTTGTCTCTTTATAAGAAGTACACCCTTGGTCCTCTATTATTTGTTGCATATATTCCATTCGTGGTCTTCCCCTAGCGTTTTTTCCTTCCACGCAGCCTTCTATGATTAGTCCTAGTAACCCACCATATCTTAATACATGTCCGATCCATTCATTTCTCCTTTTCTTGATATTACTCCATAAAGTTCTTCTCACGGACATTCTTTTTAATACTTCCTTGTTTGATACCATGTCCGTCCAACTTATTTTGAGCATTCTTCTGAAACACCACATCTCGAAAGCTTCTATCCTACTCCGCTCTGCTTTGGCAATCGTCCACGTTTCACTGCCATACAGCATTATACTCCATACGTATGTCATCAGAAGATTTATTCTGGTGCGAACGCTAATACTTTTTGAAGTAAAAAGTCCTCTTTTTTTGTTAAATGCTATTTTAGCTTGACATATTCGCGTAGCTATTTCTTTTTTACTTCTGCCATCTTTACTTACTATGCTTCCCAAGTATGAGAACTCTTCTACTTGTTTAATTTCTTGATTATTTTGCAGATGTATTCTTGTCGTAATATTATTGTTTCTGCTGCATACTAGAACTTTGGTCTTTTGCGTATTTATTTTCATGCTCAGTTCATTTATCAGAGTTTCTTCCATACATCTCAGCATCCTTTGTAATTCTTCTTCATTTTCCGCTATGACTGCTGTATCATCTGCAAACCGTAACATATCGATTTTCCTGCCATTTATCTTTATACCCAATTGTATTTTCTCTCGTATTATGTCAATTGCCTCTTGGATGTATGCATTGAATATGCTAGGTGAGAGATTACAACCCTGCCTTACTCCTTTTCTTATGCGTGCTTCTTCCTCAGTTTCACCAAATCGTATAACAGCTGTTTCCTTCTGGTATAGTTTAAAGAGTAGTCTCCTTTCAGTGTATTCTATACCCGCTCTTTTGAGTACCTTGAACATTATTGCCCAGTTTACATTGTCAAAAGCTTTTTCTATATCAACAAAAGCTATGTATGTAGGCTTATCTTTTCTAATTCTTTTCTCGATAATGATTCTTAAAGCCAATATTGCTTCCCTCGTGCCCATGTTTTTTCTGAACCCGAACTGGTCTTCTGACAATATGGCTTCAATCTTATATTCCATTCTTCTTGACATGATTATTGTCAGTATTTTTGACACATGTGTCAGCAAGCTAATTGTCCGATACTGATCACATTTGTTTGCGGTTGCTTTTTTCGGAATAGGAATGATCTTACACTTTGTAAAGTCTAGAGGAAGTTCTCCTGAGACAAATATTTCCTTTATGAGTTTAAAAAGCTCATTACGCATGCTTTCGCCAGATTCTTTCCAAAGTTCTGCTTGGATTTCGTCAATTCCTGCTGCCTTCTTCTTTTTTAGATCTCTAAGTGCTTTATCAAATTCTTCCCTCAATACACTATAATTTGATCTATTGTCCATTACTTCTTCATGCTCTATTTCTTGTCCTGTGAGTTCTGGCCCCTCATATAGCTGTTCAAGATATTTCTTCCATACGTCCCCTCTCTGTATGTCCTCGTAAATAATTACTCCGTTTTTATCCTCTATTGTCCCCCTATTTGTTTTATAATCGTTAAAGAAATTTTTAACTGATTTATACGCTGAATCTCTACTACCATTTCTCATTTGTACCTCTATTTCTTTGCATTTTTCTTCAAAAAATGTTTCCTTTGCTTCTTTTGATTTTCGTATTATGAGATTTCTTAGTTCTCTATATTTGCGCTGACTTTCAAAAGTAGTTCCAATCTTAAGCTTTCTTCTTTCTTCTATCATACTTGTTATCTCTGTTGTTATCCATTCTTTCTTGGGTACTGTCCTTTTATTGTCTTTCAGAGTCTTTGATGCTGCTTCTGTCATTGTGCTCTTTATAATGCCCCACCTATTGTGTATATCGGTTCTCTCATTTATACTTATGTCGTTTGTAAGTTCTTTAAACTTATCATTTATTTTTTCTTCTTCTAATTTATTTATATGCCATCGATCATTGATTTTCCTCGATACTATTTTCTTGAACTTTAGGTTACTTTTCATCATTAACAAGTTATGGTCACTATCTATGTCTGCTCCTGGGTAGCTTCTGCAGTCTTTTACTTGGTTTCTAAATCTCTTCTTGACCATAATATAATCAATTTGGTATCTGCCTATGTCTCCCGGCATTTTCCATGTATACCTTCTTCTTAGATGGTGTTTGAAGTAGGTATTCGTTATTAATAACTCGTGTTTTGAGCAGAAATCTATCTAATCTAATCTGTCTCCTCTTTCATTTCGGTTTCCTAGGCCATAATTTCCTATTATGTCCCCTAGGCTTTCTTCTCCTACAACAGCGTTCCAATCACCCATAATGATAAGATTTTCATCTCCTTTAACTTTTTCAATAACTTTTTCTATTCCTTCATAGACTTCTTCTAATTCCCTCTCACTGCTATTAGAAGTAGGCATGTAGGCTTGGACTATGATTGTATCCTTAGGTTTCGTTTCGATTTTGACTAATATTATTCGTTCGTTGTACTGTACAAATCCTTTAACTTTTTTCCCAATAGCCTTACTCATTATTATGCCTACCCCTCCAAATCCTGGGTTATTATCCGCTGTTCCTGTATGTATCAACCTATATTCTCTACTCCATAGATCTCCAGCTCTTGGCCATCTCATTTCTGACAGGCCAAGGATATCTATCTTCATTCTTGCCATTTCTATTTTCAAGTTTTCTAATTTCCCGCATTGCAACATAGTTCTAACGTTCCAAGTAGCTATTCTTCTCCAACTCTTAACATTTCCTCCTTCTTCAGTAGTCCCCACCCGGAGATCCGAACGGGGGACTATTTTACCTCCGGAATATTTCACTTTAGAAGATGTCATGTTATTGCTATTTCTTGGGATAATTTATACGGTGGTCTCCCCTTGCCTTCCGTATCGCAGTGCAGCCACCAGTTATACAGTTCCCGTATCTGCTGGCTGCTGTTTGGTGTGTAGCTATTTCTACCATTGTGGTTACCTGCACCTACACCCAATATTGTAGTAGCTGCTGCCCTACTACAAGTCCCTTTTAGTCGCTTCTTACGACAGGCAGGAACAACCGATGGTCTATTCTAGCCCCGACCAACAGGGGAACATCTATATATATATATATATATTTTAGATCATTCCTATTGATTCGACGGCGATTAAGTATTATTTTTACGATTTAATTTCAATAATAAAGTCTAGCAATAATTATGACTGTAATCGTAAACGTATGAGAATATCAGGTTCAGTTCGTGCTGTTATACGTGATAGATTATTCTACAATTAAAACACTTTAAGTATTATGTTACTCAAACATTCAATTGTTCAATCGTATGAAAATACTATAGCTTTTTTAAAGGAAAGAGGACTTATTGAAATGGACACTCCTTGTATTTACTGTGGCTCGTAAACTAAATTCTATGCTCACAAAGAAATAAGAAAAGAAGGAAAGGAAAATTTTAGTTTTTTATACATACCTATTGATATATACCATTACTATTGATGCAATACCTTAATTTACCTATATATTATAATACATTAATGCATATTTTTATATAAACATGCGTGGTAGACAGCATATTTTTAAATATTTTTTAAATGGATTAAAAACTTATTTGTTTCAATATAAAAACATGTTCAAGGTACAATTTAAAACAAAAAATGTATTTTTCTTTGGATTTATGAAATTTACAATATACAAAATACAGATATAAGTTTTGGTAATCAAAACAGTTACCAGTGCATTTTCTAAATTTAATTTAGTTAACTTATTTATGTTATAATGTTTTATAATTTACAAAATGTATATACATTTATTGGGTATGTATATCATACCTATTAATAAATATCAATAATAACTAATAAATGTGGTTACCCGACAACTTTAGCAATACTATATGTGGTTCCGGGTGCATGTAAACTCCGCCACAGAAAAAAATCAGATAAAATTGAGTTCATGTAAACTTCGCCAGTGAAGAAAATCAAGTAGTAGTATAAAATTACTATGACATATATTAAAAAAAAATATATATATATACTACCGTAAATGCCCGATCACTAGGTAAACCTAGGTTTTACTGTTTGTACTCAGTAAATGCTGAAATTCTAAATTTTATTCGGGCTTTTACTAAACACGTTGTGTTCATCCTAGGATATACAAATTGACTTAGTAAAAGCTGATCAATGCACGACACATAACATTTAAGCTGCGTAAAAATTATAATTATATATTATTATAATTAATAAAAATGCCGTATTAAAATAAAGTCCATTTAAGATAATGTCGCATTTGGCGACCCAAGCGGCCCCTGAAAAATAATTCGGTTTGGGTCGCCGGCTACCCAATTGGCTTCACAATAAATAAAATCGTTTGGGTCGCCGGCGGCCATATGGCAGCCAACGTGTTATGTTGTACATTTTTTCTGGAAATCACACTTCAAACATATTTGCTCGCAACGATTAATAACAATTATTTTGCGAAGATAAATTTACGACTGCAATGTGTAGATATTAATAATTATCTAATAATTTACTAACGGATACGTTATCGCTTAGATATGGTTTTATTAGGTACATGTTCAGTCTGTTTGGATTTTACGTGATAGATGGACCCATTTGTAGAACAGTGTAATATGTGTTGTGCCTTGTGCGCGTAATATTTATATTGAATTGTGTTTAATTAATGTAATTTTTAATTATATTTATTTTCATTGTTAATTTGACTTAAATATGGCTAATATAGAAAGGTTTTATGACGTTTTAAATCCGATAATTAAAAAAAAAGATTCTAGTAATACTTTTTATTTAACACGTGAAATGTACAATACGTATTTACAAGAAGTGAAGAACGTAAAAATAATCGCTGTCAAAAAATCAATTCACTATCGGAGATTAAAACGTTTTGATGTTCTTTGTATTGGGAATGAAGACAAACTTATTTTTCCAGTGGAAAGTGGATCTGAAGATATTCGATAATACGTATGTAATGAAGAACTTTTTGATATTATACACGCAGCTCATATTGAAACAGGACATGGTGGTAGGGATCGAATAAATCATATGCTAAAAAAAAAAATTCAAAAATATTAAAGTTGAAGCTATAAATATGTACTTGGAAATGTGTGAAACATGCCAGAAAAAGCATAGTATACCAAAAAAGGACTCGTTGTTAAACCGATATTGGACAATGAAATGAATTCTCGATGTCAAATTGATTTAATTGATATGCAATCAAACCCAGATAATGGTTTTAAATACATTATGATGACACGCTAATAACCGCCTCCCACGAAAGCCACGCCACAGCCAGTGAAATGATCCAAAACCATTTAAATATGATCAGCTTGTGAGGAAACAGATGGAAAATCAAAATAAACGAAACTAAATCTGTTCAAGTAACTTTTTCACTACGTAATCTCGATTCTCCACCTGTCACGTTAAACAATATAACAATTCTTAAGGCAAACGAAGTCAAATACCTTGGGCTAACTCTCGACAAACGCTTAACCTGGAGCCCACACATCAAACTTAAACGCAAAACTGTTAACTCTAGACTTCATATCCTTAGACCACTCTTAAAATCCAAACTTTCCCTTTCCAATAAACTTACTATATACAAATCAATAATTCGACCAGTTTGGACATATGGTATACAGTTATGGGGCTCTGCAAAGCCCTCTAACACCAACACGCTTCAAGCTTTTCAATCTATCTGCCTACGATTAATAACATCCTCTCCTTGGTATTTCACAAACAATAATCTTCACAAAGACCTAAAAATTCCTACACTTAATTAATTAGCAAAAGCACATTACTCTAAATTTCACTTCAACTTAAACTCTCACAGTAATCCATTAATAAAGCAACTTTCTTCCACCTCACTTCTTGGCAATGTACGTAGAAGACTCAAAAGACAGTGGCCTAGAGACTTACTAAAATAAAAAAAAAAAAAAACAGCGACATCAAAATGTTCTCGGTCGGGTGGTGCTGCTGAGTGCCTGCCCTTAAATGTTAAATTCTGTTATTTTACATTACATTAACTATCAAATTTACCCATTGTACATAATGTTGTATAGATTGTAAATTACTTAAATATATAAAAAAAAAAAAAAAAAAAATACATTATGGTGTATCAAGATCACCTGACAAAATTTGTGATTATACGGCCTTTACGGTGTAAACGTGCAGAAGAAATTGCATATCAACTTCTAGATATATTCACTCTCTTTGGAGCTCCTAGTATACTACACTCTGATAACGGGCGAGAATTTGTAAATAAAATTGTTACCAGTGTATGTGAAATGTGGTCTCAAGTTAAAATAGTTCATGGCAAAGCTCGTCACAGCCAATCTCAAGGATCGATTGAACGAGCTAATCAAGACATCGAAAGTATGATAGCAACTTGGATGGAAACTAATGACAATGCAAAATGGTCTGAATCTTTACGATTTGTTCATGTAATGAAAAATTCAGCATTTCATTCAGGTTAGTTATAATTATTATTAACTTTTTTTCTGTTATATATTTAAAAGGTATTTTTATCAATTTAATCATATCATTCATTTTTAGGTTAAGTAGTATTTAGTAATTATTATAAACACAAAAATAAATTAAAAATATACAACCGAACAAACACAGATTTTCGTGGTACACCCTTGTATAATATAACATTGAATAATTATTATTTGTATTAAAATAATCCTACAATTGTAATATAAATTTTAAAATAAAATATAATATAATAAAATAGCTATAAATTATAACTATTTTTTGAATTAGGTATAAAACGATCACCCTATGAGGCAATGTTTGGGTGTACTATGAAAATGGGACTTGCTACTTCGAGCATACCGAAAAATGTGATAACAGAACTCATTAATGAAGATGACCTTATATTTGTTCTTGAAGACTCTAAAATTACAATTTCTAATGAGAATGAGGAGACGAATACTACTGAAAAAATCAATGAGGACATAGACATTGATCATAACCTAGGAAAAAAATCGATATTGAGATCTACAAAAAACGATGAAAAAACAATTTTATCGAAGAAAGATAAAAATGAAAAAGTTATTGAAAAAATATTACTTGAACGTTCTAATAAAATTAAACGACAATGAGAAGAGTCACTACAATCTTTGAAAAAACAAGCAAAAAAAATGAAAACAATATCTAATAAAAATTTTCCTGCTGTATTAATTGGTCAAACAGTGCGAGTGAAAATTCCAGATTTCGACCGATGTAAAATTGATTCTCGCAAATTATTGGCTGTAGTTGTTGAAATTATTGACGAAGAATTTTATCGAATAGGATCTAAAGCTGTGACATTGAATCAATTATTCACTAGAAATCAATTTACTTTATGCAGAGAAAAATGTATTTCAATATCCGATGTTCCAAATACAGCAACAAGCATACGCAAAGCTGTTGCTCAACTTTCACTATCAGGTGGGCAAGGATTTTTAAGGTGTGATTGCCAGAAAAAATGTACAACTAAAAAATGCAAATGCCGCCAGTCAAATGTATTATGTAATAGCAGGAGTCATAATAGTACAACATGTGCGAATAAATAAAAATTTTAAATAATTATTTCTAACTACCCATCAATTTTACTGAATTTTACTTAATTTTTATGAAGAATAAATAATGATTCTGTTTTTAAATGATTTTTATTTTGTATAAAGAATTTAAATATCTGTCGGTAGTTTGTTTTAATAATATATAATTATAATTTTTACGCAGCTTAAATGTTATGTGTCACGTATTGATCAGCTTTTACTAAGTCAATTTGTATATCCTAGGATGTACACAACGTGTTTAGTAAAAGCCCGAATAAAATTTAGAATTTCAGCATTTACTGAGTACAAACAGTAAAACCTAGCATTGTCTTGTAAAACCTAGGTTTATCTAGTGATCGGGCATTTATGGTAACATATATATAATATAATATAATATCGTTCACATTAAACATTTAAATCACAGTAAAAAAAAAAAAAAAATCATAATAAATAATCGTTAAAACGATTATTATATTAATTATAATATAATATAATTATATTTATAATCCAAAAATATAAAGTTATGTCATGTATGTAAACTAAAATTATGTGATACAATTTGTAAATATTCTAAGTTTTGTATAAATCCATTAGTGTACCTATTTATAGCATCTTATAACACTGTCATTTTTTTTTTATTTCGAGTTTTTTAGCTTATTTACTTGAGATATGCCATTTAGTTTTATATAAGTATGGGTTTGAAATTCGGTAAGAACTTTACTAAAAATATGAAAATTCGGTTGACGTTTATAAAATTAATTTCTTATATGATTATAAGAGGATTCACAGGCAACACAAAAAAAACTGGCAGAATTTACATTAGACATTTTATTACCTTTTTATTTTAACTGATATTCTGATGGAGTTTACAATCACCCATGATTTCAGTTGGCGTGGGTATTGCTGATTTTCTCAGAAAAAAACGGTATGTATATCATATAACAATCATATAGATAATTTTGATGCGGTACCGTGATGTCGTAGGTACAATATGTACACCGACACCGCGCACCGCGTTAGCTTCTCTCCAGCCACATCCCGGGTGGCGATAATATCGCACCAACACTTTCCTACCTACCTCGGACACCGGGCAGAGGGGGAAAGCTTTTGATGCCGATAAGGGAGTGCACCAGCGGCCGGCGGGCAGTGTCTACGGACGAGGCCCCCATCTTACGACGGACACTGGTTTGGTCAACCCGACATACCGACACTCCGATCCGTCAATTAAAAGTATTTATTTTTTTTTTTGCTCGTGACTGTCGTGGAAGCACATTGTCGACGGACATTTCTCGCGTCTCTCCACCACCGTCACCAGAGGACCACATTCCGTATCTGTTTTGTTTTTGTTCGCTTTGACAATAAACTCGTGAAAAACATATTCAGTTCGGTTTCGTGGTTTTTCTTTTTTTCTTCTTTTTTTTTTTTAAAAAAAAACACGATCCACTTCACTCAACTGTGACCGGCCACCTCACCGAGGAAAAACCTACCACCGACTTGAGGCCGTGTCAATTTGGAATTTAAAATCATACAGAAAGTGTTAACTTAAAATTGTTATGAATTGTCAATAAATAAATTTACAAATCATTTGGGTTCAATTGTGAAAAATATTGGTATTGTATAGAGCAGTGGTTCTCAAACTTTTTTGTCCGCGGAGCCCTTATGTTTTCAAAAAAATTTACGGAGCCCTGAAAATCAAAAATTTATATTCAAGACAACAATAATTATTTATATTTCATATTGAGAAAAACACACAGTTCAAAATTTCATTTTTTTTAAAGTTCGGATTTTGTCATTTGCTATGAAAACTTTGGTAATTTTATGTTGTATTGATAAATTTACTTTATTTAATTTTGTGAAAATACCAGCCAAGTTATAAAGTCATAATAATCAAATTTTATTAGAAGTCTTAGTTGTAAATAAAATTGGTGTCACTAAAAAGTATAACTCTTTGCGCAATTCAGGTTACCAGTGTTTTTCTCAATAATTAAGAAATTTAATAATATTTAAATTTAGATAATTAACATATGCCCACGGAGCCCTAAGGTTCCGCGGAGCACAGTTTGAGAATCGCTGGTATAGAGGTATAAGTAATGGTTATTGATTCATCAAATTATTATTGATAGATTTTGAAAAACGGTATTCTATTATAATATGATAATTAAGTACATAATAACATTTATAATTGTACAAATAAAAATTAATTACTTATTTAGTAGTACCCATTGTTTAAAATAGTTCAACATTTAGATTTAAAAAACAACAGGTACATCAGAAATCAGGATTATTATTGAGTACCTATCTAAAAGTATTTTATGTTTTGTATAATTGCATGAATAATATTGTACATATAGTATTAATAAATTATTGATTAGGTATACCTAATTATTATTTAAAATGTTCAACAAATATTTTGGGTACGGGGTAAAACATGTT
>NW_020272934.1:0-77034 GCF_003268045.1 Sipha flava
TATTCAAAAATTTTATTATTTAAGAAATGCACTAGAAGGTGAAACTAGCTCATTAATTAAAAATTTAGAAACGTCGTCATCGAATTATGAAATTGCATGGAAAATAATTACTACGAGATACAACAACACTCGTATGTTGATTCAAACACACACGAAGCGTATATTTGACCTGGAACCAATCAATAAAGAATCAGCTATTAAGTTAAAGCATTTAACCGATTCACTAAACGCGCATATACAAGCATTAAAAGCTTTAACTCATGATCCGTACAATTGGGGTGCGTTGTTATAACATGTCATATATACAGAACTGGACACAAATACAAATTCAAATTTGCAGCGTACCGCGGCGTTCGAATTTCTAACCTATAACTCGCCGGGTTTTGCTTACAGTTGAGTATTATCATATCGATCGTGTATGAAAGTTTATGTTACGCTATTGCGCGTACCGTTGTCACTTTACCTTGATTCTTTCAAAACTCGTGTTTTTACCTTCGTACGTTGTATTTCGTTATTTAGCATTCTGTTCGTTGCTGTCGTTTTTGATTTTGCGCGTTCACTTTGTTGTTTTTTTTCGTTTCACATCGTTTGATCAACGAATAAATAAAAACCATTGAACATTTTCGTGTGTGACTCGTTAATACGAAAATATACAATATGGCTAAGAGAGGTTTGTTGACCGACGATTTATCGCATGTGAAATTTGAAACTAGCGAAAATGTCGAAGTAATGTCGACATTTGATTCCATGAATTTAAAGGAAGACCTTATTCGTGGAATTTATTCATATGGTAAGTTGCTTAAGCGAAATGCAAATCTCTTAAAAGCTATATGTTAATATTACTGTGTTTTATGTTTTAATAACTTTTATAGGCTTTGAACGTCCCTCTGCCATACAGCAGAGGACAATCAAGCCCATGATTAAAGGACGAGATGTTATTGCCCAGACGCAATCCGGTACCGGTAAATCTGCCACATTTTCCATAGCAATGTTACAAATAGTAGACACACAGCTCAGAGAGTCACAAGTATTGTGTTTGTCACCCACCAGAGAGTTGGCTGTACAAATACAAAAGGTATAATTAACATAAATTATTTACGTTTATTCAATTATATCTATCGCATAATAAGCAAAATTGTTTGTATTATTATATTCAGTACTTTAGTTATAAATTATCGAAAATTGTAGTTGTATTTTGAACGTAAACAAAAATAACGTATAGTATCGTAAAAACGTGCGTATGAATCGTCCAAGAGGGCATTTAAAATTATATATGTTAGTAAGAAAGTAATAAAAAAATATACATTGGAATATTCATGATCAAAAATATTAGGATTGAAAATCAATGAATGTCAACTAATGTCTCAACAGCTAACTTATAAGTGAAAATGCATTCTAATGATGTCTGCATTTACAACAATAGTTGATAGGTGGAAAATGTGTGAAAATTCAATAGTAAAAGATGTCAGTTAACTCTTACAGAATGAGGACTAGGTATATTTTTAGTAAAAACCAGTGGCATAGTGTGCATTGCCGTCAGTGTTGTGAGCAATCACCAGAAAGTTGCTTACAATTTATTTTATTGATTTGACCCTAAAAAAATTAAAGAACTGCATAGTTCCTCCACTCCACTCATCTAAAAATGTACCTTAACATTTTTTTTGTTGCATCATAAATATTAAAAATTAAGTAACAACAATATTTTTATTTTAATTATAAATTCCTATTATTTATTTAGAAGTTTACTTATAAGACAACTCAATTCTATTTTTTTAAAAAAAAAAAATTATTAATTACATTGTTATAAAAATTAGGTTATCACTTTTTAGTTATTAAAACATCTTTTTCTATGGGAATTAAAGATAAATTTGAATCTATTTTAAGTTTGATTATTTTTTAAATAAGTCTATCCTTTTTATAATTGAAAAAGATCTTTCAGCAGAAGTATAAGTTGCAGGAATGATTAAAACTAATATACATAATTTAGTAACTTGTGGTAGAACAGTTGTTAAATGTGTTTCATTCATATATTTCAGAAGTTCATAAAATCTATTAATACTATATTATTTATAACTTATATTTATATATTTAATATGTGTTTGATAAAACTGATCATATGAATATATGATTGATAATTAAAAATACTGGCCATATGTTTGTTTAAGTAATCTAAATTTATCCTGAGGAAAATAATCTTTGTAATAAGATATTTTTTTCAAAACCAAGTAACTCTATACAACTGTTAAACCGTGTACTTCAGAAAATTGTTCATTGATTTTGACTAATATGGGATCTACTATTTCATAGAATTAACGTTAATGATTAATTTTTCTATCTACAGATACTTGAATCATTCAATATCTTTTACTTCTAGAGGGGACTTCTTTATCTCTTTCTAAGTCATTTACTTCATCCCAAACTAAATCAAATGTTTGCCTATAATAATTTAATTTATTCTTAAATTCATTTATTTTTTGAGTACAATATGAAATATTTTTATTTCTTGTTGTAACACATCAAAAAAATACCTTGCTAAAGGTAGTATTTTACTAAAAATGATTAAAATCAAAATCAAAATTTTCTAAAGTCAAACAAAACCTTCTATCACATATTAATGATTCAGCGTCTCATTTATTGGTATTCTCTCCAATAGACTGCATTAATTAGATAAATGTTGTAGTGATAAACACCATAGAAATAAATATTATATATATATATATATATATAAACACTTGTCAAAAAATAATAAGTTTTTGAGATCTGATATGAGTACAACCAACTGTATTTTCACTGTGACCCTGCCATAAAATTTGTCGCGAATAAATAAAGAAAAGTAAGAATAAATAATGACTATTGCTTATACAGTACAGATTAAATCATTTTTATTATTGTTATTATTAATATTTTTTCGTTATTATATAGATTATTATTTATTTGTTATTTAATATGTATTGTTAAATTAAAAAAAAATGTTCTTTTCTTGTTTTTTAATATTAATAGTTTAATTTATTATATATTTTACGATGGGTAAATATTCTGTTCGAGATGATTTGCTTTTGAAAAGTGAGGGGCTCATTTTTTTTTTTTTTTTATAAATATTATTAAGCTTTGATTTAATGTTAAACACACGTGGAAGTTTATATTTTATTAAGTTAAATTATGATAGTAAAACATCTTATTTCGATTTACTTTTTTACTTTTCCGAGAATTTTTGTCTCTAAAGTCAATTTTTTCTTAGTGTTAATTGCTATCAGTACTGAAATAATTATGAAACCATTATTGTAATTAAGCATTATAAGCATAATAGATTGATCCATAGCTATCCAACATTATTTAGAAATTTGTTATGTTTTTAAACTATGAACTGTTCTCAATTATTAAAATTTTGAATAATTTTCAAAATTTTTTGAAATATAATTAAAACATTTTTTTTTTTTTTTAATTATTGTAAAAGATAGTAGGCCACTACTCAAATACCACGTTTAAATCAACTAAACTTAAATTTATATTATATAATGAGTTAATTTTTTGTGATTTTCCAATTAATTAATTTGCTGTTTAAGTGTAGAATTGAAAGTTTTCTGTGCTTTCGGCCACTGTATTTTCTGTAATTATAAATCAATAAAATAAATATTATGTATATATAACAAAATATTATATAATTATATGTATATGTATTGTATTAATAATAGAATTAAACTATTATATAGGTAGTTTTGGCATTGGGCGATTATTTAAATGTTCAGTGTCACGCCTGTATCGGCGAAACTAATATTGGCGAAGACATTAAAAAGTTAGATTTTGGACAGCACATTGCTTCTGGAACTCCAGGACGAGTGTTTGGTATGTATAATTTGTTTTTCAAGATCTGTAGTTATTAAACAGGTTTGTTTCAATAGATATGATCAGGAGAAAAACATTAAGAACGCGAAATATTAAAACTTTGATATTAGACGAAGCAGATGAGATGCTCAATAAAGGGTTTAAAGAACAAATATATGACGTATATCGTTTCTTGCCTCCAGCAACTCAAGTATAATTAATTTTACATTTTTTTTAATTGTAAATAAATAATATTAAAAAAAATGTATATACCTATATTAAATGACTTGAAATTTCATAATGATTTTATTATGATAACTTTTTCTTATTTAAAATTGAGGATAAATTTATTACCTGTCTTGTATTTCTTTAATTTTATTAATTTTTCTAGGTTATTCTTATATCTGCCACGTTACCAAATGAAATATTGGAAATGACCAACAAGTTAATGACAGATCCAATTCGGATTTTAGTAAAACGGTTTGTATAAATATAAATTATTATTGAAGTGTCAACCTTATAATTAATTATTTATCTATGATTTTAGTGATGAATTGACACTTGAGGGAATCAAACAATTCTTTGTTGCTGTTGAATGGGAAGAATGGAAATTTGACACATTGTGTGATCTATATGATATACTCAGTATTACAGTATTACTATCACACAAGTAGTGATTTTCTGTAATACTTAAAGAAAAGCTAGTTATCAGATATTTATGGTAAATTTTTCTTAACCAACCGGTTGTATGTAATTGGTTATTTAGGTGGATTGGCTAACAGAAAAAATGAGGGATTCTAATTTTATGGTGAGTTATATCCATGGTGATATGCCGCAAAAGGAAAGGGACTTAATTACAAAAGAATTTCGCTCTGGTCAAACGGGAGTCAAAAATATTTTTATTATTTTTCTCTTTCTATGAAAATGTTTTATTTATGACGAATATTTGTAAGTAAATGTATATGTTTATATTATACAGGAGGGTTTTGATAACCCCGGATGTATGGGCAAGAGGTATTGATGTTCAACAAATTTCATTAGCCATCAATTATGATCTGCCCAACAACCGAGAGTTGTATACACACAGGTAATTTAATATTAAAATTGTTTTGAATCAGAACTAAAGTCATATTAATAAATTATATCATTTAATACAAAAATTGATTTTTTTGCATTATATAAAAAAAAAATATATATATATATATATATATATTTATTAATATATTATATAATATGTTAAAAATTACATAAGTGATTATTATTTATAGATTTAACCTAATAATACTAAAACATTTTTAGGATTGGTCGCTCAGGAAGATTCGGCAGGAAAGGTGTGGAGATGAATTTTATAAAAAGTGATAACATTCGTATTTTAAGACACATAGAACAATATTATTCTACGCAAATAGATGAACCTAGCCCATCGCCTTGGTGGTTATAACCCGTGGTGGGTCGACGGGCGCAGTGTTTTCGTCGTTGTTGGGGTGCCCGGTAACCTCGCCGCCGAGAAGCCAAGCGACCTCAACAAGTCGGTGGTCCGATCCGCCCACCTCCGGTAGTAAGCTGTCCAAAGTAGCGGTTCAGCCCGCAGTTGGGCGATCCCCGCTTTCCGGACGTCGTCCACTGTGAGACAGCTGCCCATCGATCCCTGGGCCGTGACCGCCTCCCTGACCTTCTCCAACATCTCCACCACTTTGGTCGCGTCCATAGACGAAGGTTGCTGGTGGTTGGAGGTGATGCTGAAAAATGCGCAATCGTATGTAGAATTAATTGTGTGCGCGTTTTAGGCAGGACACGTGGATTTTTCTCGGCGGTAGCTGATCGGTTAAGAAAACTCCTTTACCAACCCGCTCTTTCAGCCTTACGGGGCTCCACCATTTCGGTGCGAATCCCGCATGAAATACCGTGTGCGTCTTGGACAAGTGGTAGGCCTTATACATTTAAGTTCTTTTAGTCTATATATCAAAATCTAGTTTAATTTCTAAATAAAATTAAATAATTAACATTAATGCTACAATAAACTATTTCTAGAGACCAACCTAAATTTGTTTGAAATATGGAATGCATATCTGACTTGCTGGTAAATAAATGTAAATGTACTATTTTAATTACTTTTGTCCTTTTAACAATTCAAATTATTGAAATCACATTTTAAGTATACAGTAATTTAAAGTATTATAATCTTGAAAAAGTTTAAAAAAAGATGTTATTATACTTTTGGAAGATTACATCTTTATATTTTCTTTTTTTTTCCAAGTTGAAATAGTGCTGCATCATTTTTTGTTCATTTTAATTTATATAATTTTATTGTTAAAATTATGAAAATGTTATTGAAACTGTAGTGTTGATTTATTTATATAGTTATGCTTGTCATTCTATGTAATTGCTTATGAGATCCAGCCACATGTTATAATTCAGAATTGAAATTAGACAACAGTGCATGGATCTAATTAGTACTGTGGTATAAAAACTTTTAACACAAATGGATCTGATAAAATACGAATTCTAAACTATAGATCCCCTAAAGTAATATATTGAGCCGATACACACACTAGATCTCGGGTGGATAGGTTACAAATAAAACTAAATTCGAGTGTTCTTGTAATTTGAATCCATAATTGTTATCAGAATTATTTAAAGATATATGTAAGCTATTATCAAAATTGTTATACTGTTTTTAAAGGATGGATCTCGTATGAAAGCGTTTACCATATGGATCTGATGTTATACTATTCGTATGTATGTATGTGTGTGTGTGTGTGTGTGTGTGTGTGTGATTCTTTTTCCTATTAACCTACGTGGTGGTACTGTGGTAGTGTAGTACGCGTACGAGATTTACAAGAAAAAAATTACGAAAACAAACGGATTTGTTTTGTTGATAAGCAACACGCTATCACGTTGCACGGATATATCACGGCGCGGCGGCAGTGTTTACGTAAACGACTGTTCCAGCTGCGCGTGTTTATCTACGTCGTCGACGGCGCGCGTATCTGTTTCGTTTCCGGCGACAGCGGCGGCGGCTTGTCCGGTGAGGGTAGCGGCGGCTTTCGTGTCGCGGACCTGTTATTAGACTACGGCGGCGCGGCTATAGTGGCGTGTGTTTAAGATACGTTTGATGTGCAGCAGATGGGTCGCGGGTCGACCGGTGGCGGTGTCTCGAAGCTGATTAAATTGTAATAACTGTAATCGCGTTGCCTATACACCGTGTGTATTTCGGTCGATATCTCACGGTGTGCGTGCAATATCTTTCCGTTGCCCGGGGACTCTAGTGTGTTCTATATAGCGTATAGCGATAAGCTCAGCGACCGGAGTTTTTCCTTAACCTTCCTTTTACCTCGTGTAGCCGAATCACCTAATACTAATACTAAGTAAAACTTAACAAAAGCAAAGCGTGGTTGTAAAGCTAGCGGGAAAGTATCTTACCTGTCACGTACTTGACCGGTGATTCCTTTTCGGGGAGCCAATTTGACGGGGCACACAGGTGACGATGTTGTGTGCACGGTCGCAGGTGCGGTGAACACGGTTCAAATAATATAATATCAATAATAAAAATAACAATACCGGATTCGTGATGACACAATATATATATATATATTAAAAAAAAAAAATAATAATAATAATAATAATGCACACCAAGAAAAGTATCGGTATAATGTGTGGCAGTGGTCACAACGACAAAAAAAAAAAGATAAAGACAAAGAAAGTAGAGCTGTGTATCGTTACATGGTCTCGGAAAAACAGCACGGTTCAGATGGTGGTACTTATCGGACATCGTTGCGACCGCTCGCGTCCCCTGACGTGCGCAGACCTCTTTCAGGGTATGTAAAAGGCTGCCACTGCCTACCCTCCCCCAAAACTGAAAGTTAATTTAAGTGTTCGAAATTCTGGTCTTAATAACTATTTAATTTAAAATTTTAATTTTTTTTTCCCGAAAAAAATGACTGAATAACCATTTCTTAATCGTTATAACTGTCTTCATAATTAAAATTTAAAATAAATTATGAAAAAAAAAATTTAAATACATAACACTTTAAATAGTTTGAGTAATAACTTTAAATAGAGTAAATAAATAAAATCGCAATTATATATTTAAATGAGAAACAAAATAAATTAGATAAATAATCAAAATTAATCATAAAACGATTCTGCGTACAGTTCAGTTATTAAATCACTGATAATGTTTTCGGGATTTTAATTTATAGCTATTTCTTGTTCTGTAATTGATATGTATTTCATCTCGCTTGAATTATTGTACTTCTTAATTTCATTAACACATTAAATCGTTATTATAGTATATGATTTGTAATTCAAAAATAAATTAAACTGTCTGGGACTGAATATGAAAATATAATAAAAATCATAATGTAATACAAAATCATATAATATACATAAGACCAAATTTGTCATAATTTTTATTTATTTTTTGTAATTTTAGAAAGATGGCTCTATGTTTAGGGTATGCAGTTACATACCCTGCATACCCCCTGCGCACGCCTATGTTCCCAGTGCCGTATTTAGACATTTTGAGCCCTGGCGCAAAAAAAAAAAATTTGCGTCCCTCTAAGGAGCCTACCCACGGAAAGTATGTGAGATAGATCCTCATGAACCTTTTAGATATTCTAAAATCAATGCTATTTTTGTGTAGTAGGCACGTTACCGCACGCCGCACGCGATAACAACAAATTTGGGAACTAATATTAGGTATATTAATTATATTCTGGATCGATGATGGCTATATCGCTATAAATACATTAATAATATATATTAATAAATTAAATACATTAACATTAATTTATGATACTGTTATTAAAAACAAAAAAAAAAAATAATAATTTCAAAATAACTTTAAAAGTTCAATAATTCACATATGAGCAAATTCCCGACCACAACATTTTGGTGCCCAGGGCAGTTGTAGCCAGTGTCCTCCTAAATGCGGCCCTGTTTGTTTCACATTTAAAATGCATTTCCGATTGCCGGATTCTAATTGCCCACGACGTACGAGCGCGGACGGGAATCTTCGCCGAAAAACATCACGTATTATATCAACCGTTTGTTTAACATGATAACGCCACCATGATAACGCGTCGCAGTTGGAACGTAGTATCGGTTTTCATCGAATACATTTGCCGTATCAAGATCGAGTTGTTATCGTTCAACGAAAAAAAATTAAAATTTCTGTGGAAAATTGCACGGCGTTGCCCACCGCTCAGCCGACCGAC
This sequence comes from Sipha flava, assembly GCF_003268045.1. Lineage (NCBI taxonomy): Eukaryota > Metazoa > Arthropoda > Insecta > Hemiptera > Aphididae > Sipha > Sipha flava. Next base: position 9,042 of record NW_020272934.1, read on the forward strand.
CGTTGTGCACGCGAGACAACGGATCTTATAAACAAATTAAGAATGTTTAAAATGTCGACGGGCACCGTGTTGGCCGCAAGTGGGTCTGCACACTACTGCGGCTACGTTTCTGAAGGAGAATAAGTACCGCTGTGCTCGTGGTGTTTACCTATTTTCCTTGCCTTTCAGTTCAACCCAACAAACTCGGAAATAAGTTGATCATCCAAGGAATGCTGTGTACTATCGCTCAAAAAAGATTATCTCATTGAGAACAAGAGTAAATGATGTCCGTTGTGCAGTCTCGATTTGAACATAAAACATACCGTAACATAACAAATGATTACATTGAATTATTGTTTGTTTGTAAATATTCTTGAACATTTATAGGACGTGTTGATTCTGAGTCAATTCGAACGACCTGATGGGTGTATGATGCCATGACAAGTCACTGGTCTTTGTGCGACAGCAGAAAATAGTATAAAAATTAATTTCAATGGCCCATAAAGCAGGTAAGGCCCTACTTACACTAAATGAATAAAACACAAGATTTCAATTAATATTACATGTCAATATGTTTCAACAAATTGTAGACCTTGGTTATTAGGTTATTATATTGTATCTCTTATTATTGAATTGTATAATATCACTAACTAAATAAAAAAATCATATTGTAACACATGGAGTGACATATTTAATAATCTAGTTAAAAGTCCATAAGTATATTATAAGCTGCATTTATGTCATGTTCTAAATTGTGCATATAAATATATATTTTGTTCGATCAATCAAAACAAGTTTAATACAATTATTTAAGTTTTTATTTGATAAATGTCTACCACATGCTTTTCACCAAAATAATACAATATTTTTAGATCATATTTATTTTAGTAAATTCTCAATTTGTTATTGTCAACCATGTAAAATTTATAATTTAAAGTTAAAATAATTGTAATCAGCCTAATGATAAGTGTATGAATAAATATAATTAACAACTTTAGGATACATCATATTTTTGAAATATCTTTATAAAATTATTTGTAGAAACTTTCTTGTATTTGTGTTTTAATTGAAATTCAAGTGGTTAACATAAAATAGTAGTAAATGTTTGTTTATTTAATAGTGTTTAAATTGTGATATTTTATTGTTTTTATAGGTTTAATGATCAAAATGATCCCAGAAAATTTTAAGAAAGATCTTACTAGAAGAAAGAAATGGAAAAAATATAATATACATTTCGATGAATCCATTATTAAAGTTTATGAGAATCACTTATCCCAAATAAAAAGAGACCTTATATTAAAATATATGAAAAATAAAAATTAATAAATAGAAAAATTTAATATATTTGTAAATAATTTAATGCAGCTGTTCTCAAACTTTTATTTCCGTGTACCACTTGAGTATATTATCAATCAGTCACGCAAGGGTGTTCGCAGAGGGGGGTAATTGGGTTATCTGACTCCCCCTTGGCTTTTTCATGGGTCAATTATCACAACCATTATGTAGTATAAAATATCACAAAATACATTTTTTTTTTAAATTTAAAACATTTTTTGAAACGTTAAATGCCACAGTCAACACATACTCGACAAATGTTATGCGGATCTTTATGGGTATATTACATATTTTTTTCACTGTTGCGCCCTCTTAATTCATCATATATGAATTTATATTAAATATTTAATATCCATTCTACCACTATGCGGCCATCCGCGTACCACAGTTTGAGAACCACTAATTTAATGTATTTGTAAGTCTGAATTTGTTGTTGATTATCTATTATACGACTAAAATGCTTAACAATAATGTATAATCATTAATTGTGCAGTTAAAATTGTTATATATATTGTATATATATATTATATATGTTATATATATTATATAATATTGTTATATAATATAGTAAACCGTAATAAATAATATAAAATGTTTGTAATAGGTTTTTTTCTTCATCATTATTGTCTTATGTATATATTTGTAAATATTATAACTAAGAGTCTGTTTAAATATCAAATTAAATAAAAAAAATTGGCAGTAATAAAGAATAGAGATTTAACAAATAAATAGCATTTATTTGTTTTTTTAAAAGGCTAAGTAAAAAACAGTTTGATTGAAACAAAAATCATAATTTTATGTGACTGCAATAAGTCATGCTTGGCCAATGATGATAAATAAAAATTTTTGATTTATAATTAACAACTGTACCTTTTGATGATTGCGGTTGAAACATATGAAAACTGTTTGTCACTGTGGTTTTCATGAAAGCCATAAAATATTTTTCATTTAAAAACTTTAAGTCAACTCGACTAGCTTTACTAATAATATTAGATATATTTGATAAATATGTCAAGATTAATTGTACGATAAATTTGATAAAATTAATCAACAGGACACCTCATTCCATTATGTTGAAAACATTTATAATACGAGTATAATAAGAAACTACTTGGTAAACAACTATTGTTTTCATATTTGGTATAAAAACCAGAATAAGTATAGTTTTTAAAGTCTTAGGAGAAGTTAAATTTGTTTTTTATAACATCAATGTATTGTCTTGGAACACATCAAAATTGAATAGATAAAAAACTATTATATTTGTATCTTTGAAAATCATAATCGAAATTATTTGAGCTAACTATTTACTTTATTTTATCTATTAAAATTCGGTTTTAATAATAAATTAATTTTTATTTAGTAATTTTCCATTTATAAATTGAAAAAACTCAACACACACCAATTATTATAATATATAATATCACTAAATAAATTGCAGACTTACAGGTCAAATGTACATAGGTTTTATTCGATTAACGATAAACAGCAGAAAACAGATGTTGAACACTGAAGGGAGAAGAAAATTTCTTTATGTGTAGCAAATTCTACTCCTAGCGCTGTATCCTCATGAAAATTTTTAGTTTTGGGATCTCAAAAAATTGAGTAAAACTATTACAATGGTAACATATTGTAAAATTGAATTGTTAATAATTCATTTAAATATACGCAGAATAATAAACACTATACATTAATAGTTATAGTAGAATTTCATTAAATGGTATCACACAAATTTTTATTTTTTTTTATACATATAAATTCTTAACATATAATTAGTAGTTTGATTTAACCCTTAAATTGTACTATATTTTTTTACGAGTTAAGAAGATAAAGAAAGCAAATAAAGCCTCGCTAATAAAATAGGGCAGTTTTTTTTATGTGGGATTCAAATACTATTCAATAGAATCCATCCAATCTATAGTACTCCGATGAACAATGATGTTGATTCATAGTATTTGAAAGTGATGAGCAACCATTGGTCGAGCTGGGATTGATTATTGTGATATATTGATGTCTGTAATAAATTATAAATAGACACTAATAATATGATCGCTACAGCGATATAATAAGAATAATAATTATAGTAATGTTCCTTAAATCTATTGATATTGTTATTTCAATCATAATATTTAACTGAATTGTGTGTTATTACAAATGGTACAAATGATTTTAATAGTAATATAATGTTAAAAAAATTGTTTTCATAAAAAAAGTCGTTGTAGTTAAAATTATAAAATCACAAATAAATAAAATTTCACACACATGTAGTAATAATAATTAGGTACAATAATTGGTTACGATAATAAACATAATAGATATAGGGTTCACAATAATTACCAGGGCTGTTGGTTACTTTAAATATTTACAACATATAAAGCAATTTATAAAAACTTTTATAACAACTTTTAACTTTTCTAAACAAAAATATATTTGACGGTAGGACTTTAAATAATAATATTGGTTTTTTTTTCTTTTAAAACGCATATTATAAAGCTGAAATAAATAATTACTATGTTTATTTAAATTAATTATAATATAAAATAATAAAGATATAAAACAATTAACTTCTAAGTTTAAATAAATGTTGAATTGTTTTTAAATATCTATTAGATAAAAAGTTGACTTGAAATATATCTTATGGAAAACAAGTATAATATTAACATATAAAAAAATGTTGTTATCAGGCACGTATACAAAGGGGGTTTTAAGAGTTAAATCCCCCTCCCCGAAATTCAGGAAAATGATTAAAAATGTTTTATAAATTATTTAAGTATGAAAATGTACAACCTAAACACTTCCAAAATATTTTTTGTATACATTAAATATTGTATATTATATACATTGTATACATTTTATATATTATAAATAATACATTTTGACATGATAAAAGTCATAGAAATCCGTTATATTTTTAATCTGAAGTATATAATATATTGTTTTTACATTTTTAGTAATTATATTAATATGTAACAATTTAAATTGCATTCATTATTAAATTGTAAATCCCAGCCAGTTGCATACATTTAAACAAATATATAATTTTTAATTTTAATATTCATATGGCATGGTTATTTAATATATATATCTATTACGATTTACTTCAAATCGAAATGTCATCAATACTATCTGTTTAAATACATTATAAATCGCCATTAAAATATTCGCGTAACACGAATGCCTGAAATGCTTTGATGATATGTTGTACATATTAGTAAATTTTAAATTATCAATGTAAAATTACCATACTACGAGTGGTTCAGTACCCTATTATAATTATTTTGTTCGTGGCTTATTTCCCAATCCGGATCGCCAAAGTGTAAAAATCTTTACTAAAATAAAATATACAAATATGTTTCAATTAATAATTAATTAAATTAAACATGTGCTAAAAATAAATATAACTATTATATTCCTTTTGAACACACGTATCATTGATTTCAAAAATATTAAAAATATTATCTTTGCAGTAAAAAAAATGTTTACCAGATTTGATTACGGTACTACATTCATGTTTGGTATTATATTTATGTTTGTCAAAGAATAACTATTTGATATTTCCCAATAGTGTAACGGTAAATTTCATAACAACACTACTGAGAACAGTATAGCCGTGACGGTCGAAGTTCTTTGACGGTACGACACGCTGTCGATTATCTCTGCGTACAATCAATGCAGCATTCGGACACGAAATGCTAATCAATACGATTAATTATTATTAATTAAACATAATTAATTACAGCGCGTGCGCGTGCGTTCGGCTCGTTTCTTTTCTGATCTCAAGCGCGTATCACACACGTGTAACGGAAATAGTTTTTTGTTTCGACCGATCACCACGGTGGGACGAGCCGATTCGTCTAGGTCTAGGTCGATGGACGGTGGTCAATGCGGTCGTCGTTACGTTTGTGGTGCGCGTTCAATATTTTCCGAGGCACGCACAGCGGATACGTTCGCGTCAATCGGTCGGGGAGACCGCGCGGCGCCGGCCGGAAACTCGCACCGGACGTCCGATGCACGTAACGTACAAACACGTGTGTACAACCGACGGACGTATCGTCGATTGTATTTACCGTATCGATGAACGGACATACCCGCAATAACGTAGAAATAACAATAATAATAATAATAATAACGAATGATATTACGAAATCGAACGCCGCCATCGGGATGGGACCCTGGTAGTTCGGAAACACGACCGGTCATGCATCGGCCCGAGCATACACCGTCCGCACCCGGTCACTGTCGTCACTAACATCATTACATTACTAGGGTAGAGGACTTGTGGCTCTAAAATAGTTCTAAATATGCAAGCACTTATGCACTTAAAAAATTTTTTAGCCTCTTTATTTATAATTATTAATAAAATAAATAGCATTAAAAACAAGGCAAAACAATTACATAAATATATTATATACCATAGCCAAATAAACAAAATACATATTACTTAATTCATAAGCGGCACTTGGTAGAAACTCATGTGGGTGCAAACGTTTATGGTGATTCACAAACCGGTTGGTGAGGGGGGGGGTATTTTTCCACGACACCTAATATTTAACTACTACTATTACAAAAGTAATAAAAAAAATCTTTATGTAAAACTTTATTATAAATTTCAATTAGTATAATATAAAATTGTAAATATTAGTTATAATTTATAAATATATAAGGAACCTATTTTTATTAACATAAATAATAATAAAAAACAATTACTGTTAGTAACATATATTATAATTAAATTACATTATATTACTATTGTTAGCATTTGCAATTCAATAACTAAAATATAATATGTTATTTTTGACTGTTGTCTGTGGGTGCAAAATGATACTTTTGCCCCCTAGAAAAATTGTCGTGAGTGCAACTGCACCCTCATGCTCCCCCCAGATGCCACCACTGACTTCATTTTCTTAATTTTCCTTAAAGAAACGACGTTATCACTTCTAGGAAAAATGTGTGCCCGCGGACAGTCAAAAAACATACGAAAAAAATTAAAAATAAATACATTTTTATCTAAACATTTTGACTGTATTGTTTGAAATAAAAATGTCACTTTGGAAAAAAAAAATTTAAGTTAAATATGTTTTAAAAAGTATAAAATAGCGTATAAAAATGTAAAATATGCCCTAAAAACAAAAAGGACTCAAAATATGCATTTATATGCAAAATAAAATTTCAAAACTTTGTGAAAGCATGAAATGTATTTGTTTTGTACTCTGCTATTTTTGTGACTGTGCAAAACAAATATGCAAATGCCTTAATCTGCTCTAATCATTACCGTTTGAGTTTCGGTTATCACGTTAATTCATTGTTCATAACCGGTCTCTCAGTTTTAATCGTTTCGTGTGTACTCGAAAACTGAACACTGCGAACGCTATGACGTGGTGCACGAACTCCGTTCAGCATTCGTCGCGCTCAAAAGCGTACCTGTGGGGAGGAGTGGGATATTCGCCCTCCCCCTTCGTAAGCCGTAAAATTATATGTGTACATTATTTGTTTTTATGTGCTTACAATATTATTATGAAATTTTTTTTTCTCGAATAGTTGATAGCTATAAGGCGGCTTGTTCACAATAGTTGTTTCTCTAATCTCTATTATTATTTCAATTTATCACTCAAGATTTATATATAATATTATTATCCGTTGCCTCTTATCATTGATTTTCAGTTACAAAATAATAAATAAATATTATATCCAAATTCCTAAGTGTTAATACTTAGTAGTTAATAATATTATTCGTTTTGAACAAGCAAAGTAATCTAAGTAGCTGGCTGTGTAAGCAGAAGCAGAACCATCCATCAACAGCAACAAGTATAGATAACAATCATACAAGCAAATGAAAATGAAAGTAAGACAAGTAATACAGTTAAAAATGACGATTCTATTACCAATACTTTATCTACCTCCAAAAAGAGAAAAGTTGATTTCTCAGATCAAAAGGTACATAATTTTTTGTCTCCTAGTGAAAGTTCAAGTAATAAAGATCAAACTTTAGAACTGTTTAAATTCAGTGATGACATAGGGTATTTTTTAAGACCTGCTAATCCTTCTGATCATATCAAGTTTAAGATTCTTGAGAAACTGAATATCCCAAAAAACAATTTCGTTTGTCCTCTCCCAATACATATTAAGAAAAGCAGAGAGGAAAACGATTTCTTAAGCGCTCACATTATGAAAAATTTAAGTGGCTTGTCTATTCAAAATCAAAAAATGGTTTGTTTCGTAAATGTTGTGTTTTTTTTAGCAATAAAGGTGGTAAAGACAATAATGTGGAACTGAAAAAGTTAGTAAATGAACCATTAAATAAGTTTGCTAAATTGTTAGGGAAAGATGGTGATTTAGAGAAACATAATTCAAATTTATATCATTTAAATGCTTTAACATCTGCTACTGATTTTTTGAACTGTTATAAAAATCCAAAAAGGGAAATAATAAATATTGTTAATACTTCAAGAATGAAGTAAGTTTTAGAAAATAAAGAGAGACTAAAACCAATTATTGAATCCATTATTTTTTTTGGCCGCCAAAATATCACATTGAGGTGGCATAACGATTCAAGAAATTTGTTTGGTGAACATACAGATAAAGAAATAAAAGAATCTATTTCCCCCGTTACTTTACTAATAGTGGTAATTTTCGAGCTCTTCTTAAGTACAGAATATTATCAGGTGACACTATACTTGAAAAACATTTAAAATCAAAATCATCAAAAGTCCAAAAATTTAGAATGATATTATTGAACGTTGTAAAAATTATTAATGAAGTTGAAATATTGAAAGTAATTTCTCCAGTATAATATTTGATGAGACTACTGATATAGGCCACGTTTCACAGATGAGCCTTATACTCAGGTATGTTCATAATAATATTGTGAAAGAAAATTTTGTCACTTTAATTGATTATCACAGTTATTGGTATTCTAAAAATGCATCTACTTCCATAGAAGAAAGTGAACTAAATGAAGATGATAATATTACAAGAAATGATACATTGGAGCCAAAACTAACAGGTGATGTCCTTGGAGATATTGTGATAAAAATATTAGAGATAGTTTCACCTTCTAGTGCATTTCTTAAATAATAAAATTTTTGAATATCTGTTAATGCATTATTCGAGTGCATCATTGCACAATATATGTCTTGAAATGTAAGCCGATCATCGAATTTACCCGTAAATGTAGGAATCTCTAATGCTTAAAGTTTTACTAATGGAAAATTATGATTTTTTTTGTAATTTCATCTTGATTATCCTCTATTTGTTGTTGACTTTGCACAAGCGCGTTGCTTCCCGATAATCTATCGTCAACTTGTGACATTAAATCGAAATATAAATCTTCGAATGTAGATCGATATTGTGACCGGTCATTATTAATGTCTAATACTTCAATATTGTTTTGAATTGTGTCGAATTCGTTCCATGCTTCGCGAATTTTCTCGGCCCTTAATCTTAATTGCGTTATAACGTTGGACTTAGGATCACTCAGAAATTACTGAAATCGAGTGAGCATTGCCTTTACGTCAACGACGTAGAATGAATGCAGTTAATTCGCTATTATTTCCCTGCATTATGATCGACCTTTGCCTACCTATTTTATTGATAAAAGAAAGGGCCCCGGGGTAGTAAATAAATTAATTTCCTTAATTCTATTTATAGGAAGAACCACATTATACGTTAAATTGTTGTTTAAAATATAAATACCTCTATAAAACCATTAATGAAAATAATAAACAGATAATTAATTGATACTCTTAATAAAAAGGAAATTCATTTCATTACTAAAACAAATTTTAAATATTTACATTTTATCATTATTAATTTATTAATTCTATCTAATCAAATGAAATTTATAATCTTTTACGAGCTTTAATATTAGCAAAGTGATGTATCACTTCACTTAAATCCAATTTTGAAGCTGCCTTGTTTTCAACTGCAATCAACGATAAATATTTGATTAGGTCTTGTCCGGTACTATTTCTAAAATAATTTTTGATTATTTTTACTTTGCTGAAGGATCTTTCAGCTCTTGGTGAAGTACAGGAATAGTATAAAATAGTAAAATTGCCATAAAAATTTTGTTATATCACATTCCATCACTCCAAATTTGGTTATTATATCCCTGGACAACTGGTAAACATTACTACGATCACGATAACTTTGCGCTGATGATTGAATAGTGAATATTATGCTACTCGTACGTGAAAATAATTATATAATAATATGTTTAATAATATTTCACTCGACAATACATTATATACATTATACATTATTATACCAATACATTATAGGTAGTAGCATTGATTATATATACTAGTATTTATAATCAATGGTAATAGATACAATAAAATTGACAATATGCTATTTTAGGATTGTTATTTTCGCGGCAATTCCTATATACGTCCCAATTGTCTTTAATATTTACAAGCCTTGGTGACCGTTGTGCGATAGCGATTACTCCGCAGTCGAACACCGATCGTTGTATATTGTGTGTTCAAGGTACCTATATAATATTCATATTAAATTTCTAATATTCAATTATCATAATAAAATTATCCAACCTTTTTTCAATTTTATTTAAATTATTTTACGGATTTATTTTTAAAATTTACTAAGAGCTCTGAGGGCCCCTGAGCTCTAGGAGCCCCAGGGCACTGCCCGGCTTTGCCCGATGATAGCTACGTCACTGAATGGAGTATAGAATATACATTATAGAGTACTACTATATGTACATAATAATAATTATAGAAATAAACTGAACGCAGCTCCAGATTTAAGATTATATATTGTATCATTTGAATCTGATTTTAAAAAACTATGAAATTCGGAATAAGGTCAAAGATCTTACTGTATTTTTGTACTACAATTTTTATATTCAAGTTCAATAATTTATATATTTTTTTTGTGTATTATTAAAAATATAAAAATGTATTATTACACTATATTATATTATTCTTATTTTTAATTTAACCATTTTTAGAGTAATAAAAAAATAAAAAATGTAATTAAAATTCAAAATTATCGAATGGTTAACAATTGTAAATTAATATTTAACTAAGTAAACAAATAGTTTATATGTAGAAATTAATAAATAAATAAATTAATAAAAAGGTACGACTGGTTTCGAAAAAAATTATCGTTAAGTCGCGACTCACATGTACCTAACAAATATTATAGTACTCCAGACTTATATATTTATATATTATTTTTAGAGTACTCATATGAAAAAAAATTGTAATGAGGATACAATTTAGCAAAATATTAAATTTAGGAATAAGGAAGGAAAAAATGTTTGGAGCCATTAGTCTAGTCAAAATAAATTTAAAACACTAAGCATTAGGTAACTATCATAAATTGTATGTGTTTATTGAAAGTTGAGAGTATAATATATTGCTTATTTGTTGTGTATATTATAATTTTATAATTGTATATTTCATATTAAACTACTTTTTTCAAGTACTTACTGATATAACTTAAGGATTTATATTGCAAATAACATTTTATAGCAATATGCACTTAAAAGTATCGAAATATGCCATATAATATGAAGTAAAAATCATGAAAATATGGAAAAAATATGCAGTCAAAATTATTAAAATATGCAAAAAATATGCAATAATATTTTATTTATTTAAAATTTATAATTCAACTTATAATAATTAATTACTTAAATACTTAATACAAAAAATTTAGGGAATTATCTGAATTTAATTTATTTATAAAATTTTATTTATTATTAAAATGAATGCATCATATGCATTTCAAGTTTATCTTCTGTGAAGCTGTGTCGTTTATCGTTTAATATATTTTTAAAGACTAAAAACGAACGTTCGATGTCAATTGAAGTTATTGGGGCATATTTGAAGCAAGTGGTATGTCGATAACCGACTGATAAAGCAAGAGCGATTATTTTTACGTCGTAATCGATTATTTATTTTATAACTAAATATATATATGTAAATTATTATTTAGTGACTATGAAATTTAGTTTTAATTTTTCTACTTGACAAAGTATTATTTTATATATATTTTTTTAAATTTTCACATCAATATGCAATAAATTTTGATTTTGCTAAAATATACAAAAATATGCAGAAACATGCAAAAAATAATTTTTAACATTAGCTTCTAAATAAGATGATTCGTGAAGATAACTGACAAAAATCGAAAAATATTGACAGGAAAAAAATATGCAATTGCATAGAAATCCGCGTTCTAGTTATTATATTAAAGCATTATCTTTTTATTTTTTTATTTTTTTTTTTTTTTTTGGAAGGTCATCTCATACTCAATACAAATAGATCTTATTGGTTCTAGCATAAGGGTTGGGAAACACTGCCTTAAAGCTATCACTATGGACCAGATAATAACCATAAACGAACTCTTAAAGAAAATAACGTATTTTTTTTTAAATTAAATGTTGAATAAATAATGATCGGGTATGTACCTAGTTGCTGATAGTATGCTGATGACATAATAATTATGGGAGAAACCGAAGAGGACCTAAAACAGTCGGCAGAAAAACTAATAAGTAAGGGAAAAGAGATTGGACTACAAGTTAATGAAGGAAAAACGAAATACTTAATAGTATCACGTAGAGAACAAGTACAAAATTCGTTAGTAGTCGGTGGATTTGCCTTTGAAAGGGTAACAAACTTTAAGTACCTGGGAGTAGATGTTAACCAACAAGCAAACAGCCATGATGAGATTAAAAGGAGAATAACTGCAGGAAATAAGAGCTATTTTGCGCTCGTACCTATATTTAAATTAAGATTAATCTCCAAAAATACAAAAATAAGACTATATAAAGTACTCATTAGACCTATAGTATTGTATGCTTGTGGAGCATGGGCATCAACAAAGTCGGACGAGAAAAGATTACTACTATTTGAAAGGAAAATACTGCGAAGAATTTATGGACCCAAAAGAAACGAGGAAAATGTATATGAACGAAGAACTAATGCAGAATTAAGGGCAATGTTCAATGAGCCAAACATAGTGGGAATACTTAAAAGCAGACGAATAAGCTGGGCCGGGCATGTATGGAGAGCGGAGGGCCAAACAGTATATGATGTCATAATGTGGAAACCAAATAAAAAACGACCGATAGGAAGGCCAAGACAGCGATGGACAGACCGGGTTAAAGAAGACCTCAAGCTCCTGGGGATTAGAGAAGGAGAACAACTGGCGAAGAACAGAGAAGTGTGGAGAGGTGTAGTAGAAGCGGCGATGGACCTTCAAGGTCCGGAATAAGCCAAAAAAAAAAAAAATGTACCTAGTTTGCCAGCTTTAAATAATAAATATGTACTGTAATAAGTCGCTTATATATTGAGTGAGATTGTTGACACAAATTGACGCGGACCCGTGCGGCAGCCGTTACCGAAACGGCCGTCGCCGGCCGTGCCCTTATCTCTCTCATCAACCACCACTCCGCGGCACGTAACGTCGCAGCGACACCCCGTCCTCCCATCCATCGCAGGTCAGAGGACGCGAGCGGTCGCAACGATGTCCGATAAGTACCACCATCTGAACCGTGCTGTTTTTCCGAGACCATGTAACGATACACAGCTCTACTTTCTTTGTCTTTATCTTTTTTTTTTTTGTCGTTGTGACTACTGCCACACATTATACCGATATATATAAAGGTTTAAATTTGTGTAAGAACTCGATTATTAGTAATTAATCATTTTGCTTTTAGGTAAATGCATTATATCAAAAATTATCCAATGACAAATATGGTATAAACTAAAATTCTCTAAACTAAACTAGATTCATTCTCGGATTCATTCATTTTAAGAACTTAAGATTTTTCATAAATAGACCAAAAATAAACAAAGCATTTTAAATATAACTTGTGTGAATGATATGGGTGTTTTGATAAAAGATAATCATATTAAATAGAATATTATGTCATTTTTTGGTTCAAAATAAAAATTTACCATAAAATTTTTTATAAATGTAGGATAAATAATTATTATATTCTAATATATATTGTAAAGGTAAAGTAAATAAATGAGTTGTATAAAAGTAAAATGAAAATAGAAATAGGTAGAAATTTCATCAATAAAATAAAGAATTTTTTAATTTTTAATAAATTAATTAATAATTAATATTATTTTATCATGAAAATTAATAATGTAATGAAAAAATGGTTTTAATTTCAGTAATAATTATTTTTCACATAAATACTTTTTTTTACTTTTTAAGAATATAATTACTATGATAAAAAATTTCCTTTAGCCACATCATAAGGTCACTCATTATAATATATAATCTATACTAGATAATTTGTTCAATAGAATTATAAATTACGATTGATAGAATAAAATGTCTGAGAATTTGACAGACGTATAATGTTTTATTAAAACCATTTACACACAAACGTGCAGAAGAAGTTGCCTATATGTGACTTGATATTTTTACTACTTTGGAGCTCCATGTAGCAATCTTACAGATTGATAACGATAGAGAATTTGTTCATAAGGTTATTGAACAGTTATGTAGTATGTAGTAATTAATTGTTCTCCTCATGAGGCTTTGGTACACGGGCAAAAATAGGTTAGAATAAGCCTGAAATCTACTTCTCTACCAGAAATTATTACACATAAACTTAAATCTGATGATTATTTAGAAACCGTTCTGAATTCTATAAAGACCATTCATAAAAAAAAATGCCGGGAAACAAAACGAAAAAAAATCTGATCATACGTCTTTCGAAGAAAATATCGATTTTATCGAAGAACCAGTTGATATTATATAGGTAATCAAGACAGGAAACGATAGTAAAAATAGAAAAGAATCATTGCATAATTTGAATGTCCAAACGATGAAAATTAAGTCTAACTCAGAATATCTACTTCATAAAGGCAAAATTGGCGAAAGTGTAAAAATTAGAATATCTGATGTCGATAAAGCACGGAGTGATCTGCGATCCATTTTAAGAGTCATTATGTCTGTTCATTTTTATATTGAATTAGGTATAATTTTTTTTCTTATCATCTTATAACTAAAATCTGATAATTGTGATTTTGGTTCCACTGAAGATAAACTTCAACAACTTTACATTAGAAACCAATTTAAAATATGTAAAGAGTCATTTGTCCAGATAGAAACAGTACCAATAACACATCCGATATTATTAAGAGAAGCGGTTAGAAAACTTTTAAATCTTGGCGGTCGAGACAAATAAATGCAAGTATAGGGCTACATGTGAACTATGTGTTTTTAAATGTCATGATAGCTTAAGTTGTAAAAGTAAATAGAAAAAATTGATAGTAAATAAATAATTATAAATTATAATCAAAAACAGTTTTTTTCTTTTTTGTTGATAGAAAAAAAAATAGTTTAATTAAAATTTCAATCACTTTTATTGGAATTCAAGGTTATATATTTTTAATTGTAATTGCCCACTGTGTTTTGATTATTTTGAAAAATGCCTGGTCAAAGTAAATAATTTTTCACATTGTCCATAGAATTTGAGAATTGTATATATTGCCAAGGCATTGTACTACAACGCCCAATTATACACTTTGACTGTAGCATATATATTATTTAGATAATAATACATTTCTATTGTATTAAAATTCTATTAAACCTGTACAAATAATAAATAGGACTTATTCAACAATAAATACTCGCACAATGCACATTTATAATTGGAATCAATATTGAATAATTAATAGCCAATCTTATCATATATATACAAATAATATTTATATTGCACGCGTGCGTGTATTGTACATAATTACGTGTGTGTATTACATACAGTATATAAGTATATATTACACAACGATATATCACATATCAAACAAATCATTATTTATTTCTTCTTTTTTTCTCTCTCTAACAATGTATAAGCTAACCTAATTTAAATTATCTTAATTTTATTATTTATTTTGATTAAACGGTCGAGTCCAATTACAATAGTTAATGTGGAAGTATAAAATAACAATATGCAGTATGTCATATGAGATTATAATATAGGTACATTTAAATAGTTAAATTACTAAGATATAAGTTAAAAGAAATACTAGAGTTACATATGAAAAAATCAATATTAAAATTATTTACATCTTGCATGGTTCTAATTAAAGTAGAGTTTTTACCATATAATTTACGCTGGAAATAGATGGATTTTAATATATACTCTTTGTATTTGTTGAGCTATGGTACTCATAGTTTCCACTAATAAGTAATAAGAATATAAATTAAAAAAATAAAATATCAACGATGTAATATTATTTGTGTTATCACCTTATATAATTGTACTGTACGGAACGGAACACAATTATTAATATAAACATATTATGTTATTGTTTTTTTTTACCATGTGCAAAATGACCAGACAAAGTTCATATCATATAGGTAAATAATACCACATTGCCCGTCTAAATATTTTGTATAATGAACATCAATTAATGCAAACGTTTGTCAGGTATTATAAAATATTCCGGATTTTTCGATTTACCGGGACCTACTTATAAATATAAAAACAGACACCTATTAATATACAATATAGTGCGAGAGACAAAGGCAACATAACCAATGACTAATGTGGGTACTGAGTTTAAACAATTATAATTTATTTATTGTTACATCAATGGGATAGTAAAACAAAAAAATAAATAAATAAATAAAAACTTTAAAAAAATATTAAATTTAAACCGCGTTTTGACTGCGGTGCGTTGAACGATTACAACATTATAGTTTACACTATCATTACAACAGTGAATTAATTATGTTTTCCAGAAACATTACGTTATAACAGATTTATTATTCTGTTTATAATTATTTCATGCACATGTACGACGAAGCGACACGAACACCGTTACAACAGTATAAATCGTGTCCGTTAATTATCTCCAAACCTATGATACACGCGTCTCGTTTTACTGCGCGATAAAAATATTATTGTCACTTATTATTATTGTCAGCAATTTAAGAACAATTAAATGTGGGTACTCACGTTTTATGAACGACTCGATAGCTAATACTATGCCATTATGTTTGATTTATTATAATTACAGTCACTCTGGGAATGATTTGAACATATATATGTCCTGGGCACCGTTGTTAAGTCTAAGAAAAAAAAAATTGAGAAAGTCTATTAACAGTCTAATCAGTACTTTACTTAAACAATTTAATTACGCACTATTATTTTAGTTTTTTTTATGCAAATTCATCGATTATGTCATTAAATGCTTATTTGTTCGTAACATAATGATTGTTTACGGGTTATGACAAAGGGTCCACTTTTTTCGTTGTTAAAAACGTAATATTTTTATCGTACTATACACACAGCGAACATTATATTATTAAAGAGTGTAATAATATTATTTACATAAATTTAATTAGGTAAACTAACATTTTTATATTCTGTTTCATAATTATTGTTTTGTTAAGCACTCGATACCACTGAAAATAAAAATGCACATGCGGGTTTTGAAATTACCTGGATCACTGTAATGTATCGTGCATGTGCACATCGTTTACAATGCAATTATTATATTCACTTTTATTATTTTATCTAATATTACATACATTGTAGTATTTAGGTTCGTAGTTAAAATAATCGATTCAAGGCTCGATTTTAAAACACGAGTAATACAAATTATAATTATTATTATGGTTGCCACCAGTATCGCTCGGTGATCGAAATTCGAACAGAAAAACAACATTATTTATCTTTGCGATTCGTTCAAGCGGACAATTAAACTGAGTATGTCTAACAGTAATATTAATAATAATTTCAATAGCAATATAAATTGAATACTAATAATAGTGAGGAGTATTGACATCAATAATGATTCGGTCGACCATAAGTAATGTCATACTGGATTAGAAATGAAGCGTAAGGTATACTGCATGACGAAGATGTGCAAAAAGTGCAAAACTGCACTTTAAATCCATTAATGCAAAATCATAACGTCGTTAACGTTTCGTGAAATTAATATTAACACACGCTTAAACGCAAACGCTTAAAGTATTATTATTTTCATTTGAAATTATTCTACGATAATCGTTTAAAATCCTTTGTTTCTCATCCCAAAACGCTGTAAAACACGAAACTTCAATGGATTTATAACTATGGTGACCAAATATTAAAAAAAAAATAAGTACAAAGCCCATAAGTATTACAATATAAAATTATTATATTATATAGATAAAAAATACAATACAAATAAAACAACCTTTATTAATTTTAAAACATAGCTTACATAACATATCATACATTTGCAATCTTACTAATAATTAAAAAATATTAATTGGCTTAAATCGTGTTCACACTTTTATAACAACATTTTTTATTTAAATAATAAACTTTTAGAAAACATACAAAAACTTTAATACTTATTACATATAATCATCTTTTAACTCGAACATTTAACTTACTTTCTTAATAAAAAGTAAAATTTATTATATTAAACAAACTAACTTTTAAAATGAACAAATGTTAATATTTTAAATATTTTTGAGATATATGTATTTCTCTAAGCACATTTTATCTGTTTTCATCTTTTTAAACATTTCATAACACGTTTGGTCATTAAAAAAAATTTCAAAAACTTTAGCATTTTTGACATATTATCATATTTTAACCAAAAAATTTAACTTAATTAATAAGATATAAAATGTATTAAATTTAACAAACAACTAATTTATCAAAGGAACAAATATTAATATTTTAAATATTTTTGAGATCCATGTATTTCTTTAAGTAACTTTTGATCTGTTTTCAACATATTAAACATTTCATGACATGTTTCATCAAAGTTTGTATAAACCTACATTACTGATTTTAATAAAGAAATTTCTAGTTGGGATTTTTCAGAACACCAATATTTGTTGATTTGTCAAGATTTGTAAGACACTGATAAGGATGCATTACATTTTCCTACAGCGATAATTTTACGAATTTAATAATTAGGCGACGTTAAAACAAATTTCCATTTAGAATCGGTACATAATTTAAGATAAGTACTTTTTGGTGTACTCCAGCCATTTATTTAGGACAATAGGACATGTCTTCAAAAAGAAGTACTGTCCTTATAAAATAAGTACATCTGGTGACCATACTTATAACTCCCGCTGCAACGGCAAAAAGCGTAATATTTGTTTTCAGATAATCTTCTGGACAATACCTTACAAACGACATGATTACTTTTATCCGGAGATGTACGTAAACTCGGTTCAATTGATAAAGAACAAAAAAAATTCTCAATTATTACTGTTGTTATTATTATTTTAACTGTGCCCGTCCGAAATGGTGTGGAACGATTACTGTAGGCACACGTTATTTTACATCAGAGTACCTGTACAAAAATATTTATTATATTTATTTTATTTTTTTATTCCTCTGCCCGTTGGTGTTACCGATTAATCATCGCGTTCTCACGCACACGCAGTCATCGCACACTTACGTATACACAACACACGCGCACGTACTACAGGTACATATTATATAATATGTAGATTAGTTTTCGGAGGTAAAAGTAACCGGCTCCGACTGACTAAAAACGTTTTACGACAACGACGCATCCTGCACAGTGTTATCCACGGCACATATGAATGTACGTCTTGTGTATACGTGCACTCCTCTCACTCCTGTCTCTGTCCATCGTTCCACCGCTCACTCTATAAACGTATACACGTCCCACAGTCGTACTGCGCTGCATAACAGCTGGAAGGATCGGTGCAGCAATAAAAACGTTCGGGTCGGCGCCATTATACCGAAAACGTATAATATTATACATATACCGTACATAAATGGAACGAAAAAGATAAATAAAACCCACCCTATTCGAGATGACATGAAATAAAATAAGAAAGATTTGTGTCGCGCGGGAAAACTCGTCGTGCCTGTTGTCCATGTACTCGGTACAAAACTACTGCGGGAACCTGCCCCGGCCGCGCTGTCGAATAAAAGAAATCGGTCCGTGAAAGGACTAAGGAATTTCTCGAACCTGTAAACAACTTCTTAATTCTTATAACGCGTTTATCGTTTACGATCTCGACGCGGTAACCTTTTTTTTTTCCCGAGTATGCCTAAGTGTATGATAAATATATACATATACTCGTATATATGGTTTTTTTTTCAAATATTATTAATACGTTGTATTCTGTCGGTTCTCACTGATTAATATTTATATACCATTATGCCGCATTCTCAGACCGTTTTTGAAATCGTGAGACACACGCGTTTTATTAACGTATACACCTTATTATCGTCGTTGAATAATCAACACTTGAGTCGTTCATAACATTACGGCCCCCAATCATACGGGTCGAGTCCTTGAAGTAATATTCTTCCAAATATTTTATGTTTTTTCTTTTTTTTACATCGATATAGTACACAGTATAATGATGCACGATAAGTATTTAGTGATTTCGAATCTAAAACATTAATTTTCAATTAAGAAATCACCCTTAAGTGGACATTTAACCAAAGAATATTTCAAAAAGATATTTATCAAACAATATGTGTATATATGTAATATATATTATATATTTTGACTAGAGTTATTTATTAAATGTGTACACGTGAAATTAAAAATTTCGCTTTGGAGACCGTGTAATCTGGAATTCACGTACATTTCGTGTGTTTAAAATTCGTGTAATTTATGAAAACCTACACGTTAAAATATAAATAGACGTTTATTTAATAATAATGAATAATTCAAACGATTATTAAGATATGTTAATTGTAGTTATAATCGGAAGAATGAGAATAGTAAATAGTCACTGTTATATTTTAATCCATATGCAATTAATTTACACAAAACAGAAATATACGCAGTATCCTACAAACCGTAGGACACATGGTTTAGCAATTTATCACTCTCAATAAGCAAAATAAGCGCTCAACTAACTATGAGCCATCGTAACTCTGTAAGAACTACTAAGAGTTAGCGACGAATATTAATAATAATCTTAATCTTAAATTTGGATATTCTGCTACATAATATAAACAATAATAATATTTGTTGAACATTTAATATTTAAAACTAATTTATAGTCAAATACTTAACATTTATTTGAATTAATAATTTCGAAAAAATTAAAAGTAATTGAAATAAATACATACTTTAGATAAAAGATATTTCTTAGATTAAATATTAATATCACAAGGAATGCATTGGTATTTTAAATTTGAATCTAATATATCATGGATCTCGAAAAACGATTCTCAGTAAAAAATGTATAACCTTATAATCAAATTATGAACAATTGAAAAGCTCAAGTTTCGATAAACAGCGTACATTTCATTAAATACCAAACTCAACTTACGAATTTAAATTATGGTACGTTTTTTGACTTCACTTCTTGTTAATTGTCTATACATTTTATTCAGCCATAAATGTCATTATAAACCTCATATAATAAAATAGTACCAATAATATAGCGGTGAGTAAGTTAATTTACAATAATTATATAAATGGTAATTTTTCGATATAATTTTGATTTTAATGGTAAACAACGACATTTACAACATGGCTAACGAATGATAGACCGGACAAATTATTTTATATAAAAAAAAAATAAAATAAAATAACGTATTAAATCAAAAATTAGAATTTACTAGTAAAATGTTGTACAATAAGATATATGCTAACTCGACGTTAGCATATAAACAAAGGTTAGAAATTTAGAATAAATACCGTCTGCAGGAGTGCCTATATATGTGTTTGTTTGTAAAATTATGCCTGAAACGGTTTTAAATGTCCTGTTCGTAATATAAAAATTATCACTAATAAGTTTAATTACTTCGAATCTGGCTTAAAAGTTTAAAACCACAGTGCTCTTAGATATGTTAATATTTCTTCTAATAAGGTCGGTCCAACTGATAACGATTTTCTTTAACTAATTATCTTCACCTAGGTACTATAAGATACGATGATTAATTTATCTGCATTACTCATTTATACCTTTATAAAGTTTTTAATGGATTATCACGAGTCGATTGTGCCTATTTGAGATTGTTGGGTACTTTTATTATAATTTTCTTGAGTGTTTCAGTAACACGGTTATACAACAAAAGGGTTTTGTGAACATTGTAAATGACATTGCTTGGGTTCGTTGTAGCGTTAGCATGACAAAAACAGTATAAGGAATCTCAAGACCTTTTTTTGTGACAATTCTTTTCACATTTTCAAGAGAAAAAACGATGTCCATAACATTTATATTTTGTCATCGTCACATATCCGTTTATAATAAATTTACCGTCTATAAACTCCATTATAAGTGAAGTGTATACAGAACGAACACATTTTTGACCCTTAAAACAAGACGCAACAAGTTTTATACAACGCGCTAGTATATAACACTATAATCGAATGAAAACAATTATCATTTCGAAACTCAAATTGTATATAGTAAAATCTTCTGTTATTAATACATAAATTAAGTGCGTTATATTTCTTCATACCTAACGTTATAACTCTGATAGAATGTTAACTCGATTTAGTTATTTTCAAATTTGTTATTTTTTGTTATTTATTTATTAAAAATATTGATTATCTGTTTTGCTTTATTTTATTTTTTAAGAAATTTATATTAGTATGCCCAGTGGTGTAGCCAGAAATCTCTCAAGGGAGGGGCCCACCAGATATAACGCCAAAATCATACGTTTTAGTATATTATATTTTATATTTAATTAAGATTAAGACAATTGAAGTACTTATATTAAAGCATGTACAATTTAAGTAATGTTTATTATTTTGACCAGTCTTGTAATTGCATTCTCCTGGCGGAGATTTTTATGAAATCTTGTGCTATTTCCTCCATAGTTACATTTACTTCCTTATTAATGTTTGTTAAAGCCAAACCATTTAGCCTTTCTTGGGATATTGTTGATCTCAGGTAAGTTTTTATTCTTTTAAGAGTAGAAAACGTGCGTTCTGGAGTGGCAGAAGTAACTGGTAGTGTGGAGAACAACTGTAAAAGTGTTTTAATGTTCGAAAAAAGATCTTCGCAGTGCTTTTTTGATTGCTGAGAAGTACGTTTACCGCTGTTTGGTCTCCATTTTCATAGTTTTTTAAGAAGTCTTTTGCCCTTTGACTAGAGATCATATGATAATTGGTTTTAGAATGTTCATTTAAATCAGCCATTGCATTCTTATACTTGGTCATCGGCTCTCTTACTAGATTATTTAACGACTACAAGAAATAATTATAAAATTATTATATTTATAAATAATCAAGGGAAATAGTTATTTTTTTCTGTGTAATATACCTGGTTGCCTGATCCACCGCCTGAAAGCAAATACAACACACCATTTGCAATAGGCTCCTTTATTAATCTCACTATAAGCTAACCATGGAAATATTTCTAAATACTTATATTGAAATTTTCTGCTATGTTTGCCTTCTGCATGTATAGGAAAATCATACTTTGGGTCGGGTATCCAAGTCAATTTCAAACAATTAAATATTTCAGAAAACTGTAAAGTGTGTTTGACCACAAAATTGGCAATATCATACAAATGCCCTGATTTATAAAATAATAATAACAAAAGCGTATTACATATTACAATACTAATTAAACCTACATTTTTAGTATTCATAGCTAAGAATTGAAAATTTAATACAAGGTTTTCTATAAGTTTTAAAATTTATATTTGATGAAAACTGTGTCTTAATAATTATTATAATTCTATACATGAGTGGTGTCATATTATTAAACTTTTTAAAATAAAAACAATAATTTGTATTATTTTATTTTTGTTAAAACTGCTATGTCCATGCTATTCCATAATTAATATTATGATTATAATATGATAATGATCAAATTTTTTTACTTCTGTAAAACAAAAAGTATGTGCAGCTCTAATATTTCTTTAGCGCAATCTCTGAGACATTAAGATTTTTAATATTTGAAAAACTAAACGTCATATTACTCAAATACTACACAATAGTATCATTGCGACAATACGTATAGCGTATATACCTACAGTCTTGCTTATTTATTTTATAATATAATACCTTCTTGATTTCCGTTGAAATTAGTCTCTGTGAGTCATACTGTGACTGCTGCTGTCCGTCATCCACGACGTCGTTAGATTCTGTTTTAATTTTTTTTTGTGTTGAGTTAAAAAAATTAGTTATCTTCGATGTTCTTTTATTTTGTTGCATATTATTTTTAAATTCGGTTGTCAATTTATACAAATATTAAAATATATACACAAGTAGATAGTTAAGTTATAACTTATAAACAATGCATTGACAAGTAAAAGAATACGTTATTCACAACTACACGATTAGACTAGGATCACACTATATTGTGTTTTATCGGCAATTAAACAGCAACTGAAACTGAGCAACGCGTGTGCGGTATCGAACGGTTCCAGAGAAACAGTCTAATCTAGAATCTAGATACGATAATCCATTATCGATTTTATCTTTTGCTATTTATATTTTACTGGGTATTGCAAAATAATGCGAATTAACAATTTACTATTTTTATTTTGGTTTTCATATCAAATCATTATTTAATCATACATTATAAAGTATTAAAGTATAATACGAGTGTCGATTACTGAGTAGTATTGTGTTATACTATTATAATATGTACTACACGGGCCAAGGGGGGGGGCCCGGGCCCCTATGGGCCCCTCCCTAAATACGCCACTGAGTATGCCGGTGTAGTTTTGAATATAATTCGGTGTGATTTGATTTAGCCAGATCGTTAAAGATTCGTCGAATTTTCTATGTGTAAACATTTTTGTTTGTAACATATTCAAAGTATTAGTTTGCTGATTTTAATCTTTGTTTTAAATACGAGTACGAGTTTCATTTGAAATGTTTATTATAATTAGGTATTATAAATATTAACAAATGCACGTTATTCGTGATTACGAAATTGTTCGTAGTCCGTTTAAAACAATCAGTAATTCATAATAGTCTACGATCAAATCATTCATTTTCAATCCATTGACCCGTACCTTTGTTGCTTATATACTCGTACTTACGACACCGGCCATTGCTTTCCACAGAGAGAAAGAGAGATGCGGTAGCCATCAAAGGTTTTTGGGGTGACGCCAAGATTAAAGAGCTGTTATTTGTAATGTAATACCTAACCAGGTAGTTTAGCGAAATGAATTATATTTTTATGAGAAAATAGTAGCAACTATATGATTATACAGGAAGATCATCAGCTGAGCAGGTAAAACCATAAAAATATATGGATAACAAAAATATGTACCTTCATCAATTGCATCTATTGAAATTCGAGTGTAATAAATAATTGTACAATAGAGTATCAATTAACTGCAATATTTGTGACTGAGGAGGGTGTACAATCAATTTGAGCGGACAATCAAAAATGAGCTTAGATACTTGCACAATAAAAAAAAAACTAATGCACTGAACCTATGTTTAATGTTATAATGTAATATATGTACCTATATATTATTAAAGGTAGATAATTATTAAATAATTTGTATGTATTTGAAATAATAAATACAAAATAAAAATATGATTCATGAACAAACTAAATTTAAGATTACGTATTATCTTCATTGAAGTGAACTGTAATTTATATTAAAATTATCTCGAATATCATAGTACAAACAATAAAATCGGAATCTGTAAATAAATGTGTACATACATTTCATAGTGCGAATAATTGACATACAGATAATCGATGCTATTCTACTGCGTAACAATTTATTGCGTTGATTATATCAAAATATACACATTATATTGTTTTTTTAAATATGAATACTTACCATGGGACGATAAATGAAAATATTTAACGGATAATTAATAATTATACAAAGTAAAAAGAAAATCCAGTTCAATACTATAAAAAACATGTTGCATATTACGTGAATTATAATTCTACTTAAATACTCGATCATAACTAGAATTGATTTTGAATAAATAAGTGGCATATACTATTTAATTTTAATATTAATTATTTCAATAATTTTCATTTACTGTTATTATTTTCCATCTAGTTCTTTATAACATAACATGTACTCTTTAAATAAATAACTAAATTATAATATTATCAAACTATCACGCATAATTAGGAATTAAATTTATCAACATTCTAAATTGTTTGAAGGAAGTATAGTCTCAGAACTTTCCAAGGTCCTCTGTGTTTTGGGGCTCTGAGGTACTGCCCCGCTTTGTCGTGTGATTGCTACGCCACTGTACATAATAGAGGCGTAGTTGCCCAAATTAGGCGAAATCAACTTACACCGACGTACAATAGAGCCTTAATAATTTTACACACGTGTAAACCATAGTACTGCCGGATCACCGATAAAACTAGATATTTTAACAGAAGTCGGGTAACAATTAAAATTAATGAAATTATAATAAAAAATATAATACTATTATTGGTTTGCGACGATTAGTAATGGCTTAATGATTGATTGAATTCCTAAAATTTAAAGAAACACTCCATTTAGTTAAATCTTTAAAACGACGAGCCGAAGACGTAATTATAGCTGGACGTAGTGAAAAAATGCGCTTAATTACTTTATAAGCGTGACAGGTTAATGCCAGTGTCGAATTCGTCAAAACTCTACGAGTGTGCGTTTCATTAAAAATGAATTTACACTGGAGCGCGTACGACATGCCACGAAATGTTAAAAAAAAAAAAAAAAACGTCAAGAAAGAACAAGAGTTACAACTTCTCAGATAATATTACGATTCGATTGAACACTGTTTTAACATTAATATATGAATTCGGTTTCAGATTTAAATGTAATATTAAATAACGACGAGCGCATTTTAGAACCACGTCCAACAACACCAGTGTATTACATAACATGACGAACTCTGCATTCCATCCACGGTTGAAACTAGGCGTCTTACGTGGATACAAACCCACGTGTTCACGGATATCATAACAAAATAAAATACGTTCGATTAATAAGTGCTGAAACACGTTAACACATATAGTCATAATCATTTGAATACGTACATTTGTGAACAAATACAGTACGTATGAAAATGTATACTACTTACTACTTATACCATGATAAAAAGATATTATTTTCGGGCATTCGAAAGTGCGTGTAAGTATACAAGTAGAACTATGGGAATCTATCGGCCAAAATTTAATTTTAACCGTAGTTACCATTGAATTCGTAATAGCGGAACTTCAAAATAAAATATTCAGTAAACCACATTGTAAGCAGTTAGTTCTATTTTCACCGTATCGGAGTTTATTGCGTGGTTGTTCTATATACACACGTGGAAAAAATGTATAGTCACAAAGTGAACAAAGTTCAACCACAATTCAATTTTCTTTACATAGACAGCATGTGACGTCGAGTGGTCCCGATGACCAACGTTGCTGCGGGTTATATTAATAATAAAAACGAATAAAAAAAATAGTTATCTTGTCCAAAGCAATAACCGTCTGATTTTTAGAATATTGTCGTACATTGCACTGGAAAAACTATAAGACGTGAACGCAGACGTTCACGGGCATACGCGTTAGTTATAAACGCATCGACGGAGCTGTAACAACCAAATATTGCGCTCGTGGTGAAACTTCAAAATGCAACTTTAAGTATATGAGTTTTTTTAAAAAAAAAACTCACAAAAAATTGAATATTTTCTATAAACGCAATATAAATAATAAATTTTCCTTACGATTATGTAAGCGTTTCTTAATATTATTTAGATCAATTAATAACCTATTAAAATATAAATATACATAATAATTATAAGTAGATTCATAAATGTAGCATAATAATATTTATCAATAATATAATTAAATATATAAATATATAATATTCCTTTTCTAGGTAATAAGTTATAAGTAACAATTCAATTGAAATTTTTTCATTTTTACGCCCTCCAAGGAACTGCGCCCGGGGTGTAAGCACCTGTAGTCGCCCCTTGCTACGGTCCTGCCTACGAAAAACTCTGAGCATCGGATCTTGAAAATCGAATTTCAATATCACGTGGACAAATGAAAAAAGGAGCCACTGGTCGAAGAGTCGTTTGCCCGTTACGCGATCGTTACCGGCGGCCACTGGTGTCATTGCGGTGCGACGTATAAAGGACAGAAAGAACACAGTGAGCGTCCCGTGGGGGATGGGGATCGTAGACGCGACAGTCCGCGAGCCGAAATAGAGCCCCTTCGCACGTAGCCACTCGTCAGCGTTTCTCAGCAGCGCGTCAGTGATGCTACGAATCATTGATCAATAAAAACTGAAATCAAAACGAGAACAATTGAACTCGTTACGCTGATTAATCGCACTACCAACGAGCTACAAAATTGTTGCGCGATCGCAGTCGCGTATGAAATCTCTAATCTAAAAACACGTTCCGTTACTAGAAGCGCGACTTTTAAATGCGATGTTCTGTGGTGGAGTCATCCACTGACACCGTCTGTGGCCCTTCATGGGGTGTCCTAGGTAAACACGATTTTGCGAGCTGTTGAGTGGGCGGGCGGACAGGCAGTTGACGCGATATTCAATGCGAGCGAGAGATCTATAGGAATGCATACTTAAGTTGTAGTTTTTTTATAATTATTATTACATATTATTAACTATTCATTATTATTATTTATAACGGTGTAATATTATGAAGTATTTAAATTAAAATTAAAATTATAATTGAATGCTTAAAAAAAAAAACACTGACTAATGTGAACGTGTGTGAAACCATCCGTGTGCGTTCATATTTTTCCATGAGCAGCGCTGCTAAGATGCGCTACTGAGTGGCCACATGTGAAGGGGCCTTAAGGGTGCGGGTGTGTTAACGTCGAACGCGACCGTAATATCGGTGCGTATTGTTCCTGCCCATTCGATATCGGACCGCGTAACGTACAACGTGTACAGGACGCATCCGGGAGAACGCGGTGTATAAAGCGGTCCGACCGGATACCGGACCACGAATCTCACCCCCGTCCGCCATCTACTTCGCACTCCGAATCCTCGACGAAAACGTTCATATGCGATCGGTGTCCGTTCGACGCGGCCACTCTGTACGAGGCCAGTTAATTTTATAGATTACATATAACAACCGTTCACGGGTGCAGTCCAAGGGTTATTTTCGGTTCGATCGAACACCAACTTATTCGTTTATCGGTCTTACCGGTTCTTTCCGGTCCTTGCTGAAACAGCTGCTTAGTGACTAAAACCGGGTGGGTGGGTGGGTGGGTATTGCGGTGCGATAGAAATGTTAAATCGTTATTTTTTAAAAAATAC
Source organism: Sipha flava (assembly GCF_003268045.1). Lineage (NCBI taxonomy): Eukaryota > Metazoa > Arthropoda > Insecta > Hemiptera > Aphididae > Sipha > Sipha flava. The sequence goes on from NW_020272934.1 coordinate 37,516, forward strand.
GATTTTGAGCGGAGCTTAAGCGTTACATAATATACTGATTTCAGTCAGTTTTTAGAATCCAGTAAAAATGTTATTCGATCAAAAGTTTTGTCACATATTTTCTTATCTAAGTACCGAATCGCAAAATTGTTACAAGTGATAAAAACCTTCTTTCGAAGCAAGCCGAATATATTTTCGTCCCATTCAAGATAAACGTTGATCAGGCAGTGCCCGGAGTTGAAAACAAAAAAAACGACGATGGGTAGTGCCGGTGATGGGCAGTGGCTCGGTACAAATAATCGAGTGGAGATCACCGGCCCCGGTCGCGCAGCAATGTCCCGACCGTGTACAGGGTGTACCGCGGTCTCGGGAACGGTCGAGCGTCCGCGGCACACCCGGTAGTGCAAGGCCGCTGCGTGCGCAACAAAGGTCTGAGAATCAAGGCGCGGACGTGTTCGGGAATTTCGGGTATTATTGTTGATTAACAAGTGCACTGAGACGGGAAAAAACCGAACGACTCGGTGGCGGAGGAGGCGGTGCGACCAAGAGAATGGAAACATGCGCATGCGCGGGCACACTGCACCGCGTAGCGATCCTGATCGAGGACGAGCGGACGAGTGGACGACGGCGGCGGCAGCGGCGGACGTGCGTTTACACCGAAACGCGCGCGAGGGTGCGCCGGGGGCTACGGGTGAGATCGGCTACCCGATACCGGCGGTATGGCGACGGACTATCGACCCCTCGGCGACGGCGGCGGTGTCTTGGGCCGGTAACGATATATTATATTGTGTGCGCGTCGTTAGAAATCCGCGGATAGCCCGGCGGAGCGGGAGGGGTGTCGGCCACCGCCGACGCGACGACGAACACAGCGCTCCCCGGACAAAGGCGCCAACCACCGACTAGGCTCGTCGCGGTCCTTGTAACGCATTCGGCGGGGTCCGACGGTGTTTTATTTTTATTTTTTACGGTCTTGATCTTCTCCTCGGCCGTCATTTATTTTTATTTCCATTATAAACGGACAGTTCCATTACACCGCCTCGCGCGCAGGGCATAATATATACACGAAACGTTGTTACGAGTGTTGTGCGCGCACTACGGGTCGAGAAGTACCTTTTTTTTTTTTTTTGTTATAATCGAAGTGGGGGTGGAGGGGTTAAACAAGAAATAAAACCATTAACTCGAATTCTATAAACGTAAAAGAACCTTAGACGCGGCGGTATTATTACACACGGGTCCGTAAAAACGAAAAGTGGTTTCGAATAAAAAAACAACAAAATATTTATGCCCTCGCTTGACGTTTGCTCGATCGTTTGTGAACCGTATGTAGTCTTTATTGGAAAAGAAAACAAATGAAATACAAACCGAGACTTGTGGTGTACACCGTTTCCGCGACGAGTTTATTTTTTTATTTTATTTTATTACAGACGTACCGCGGTCCAACTAATTAATAGAAACGCCACGATTGGTTTTAGGTAACTTACGACTGCAGCGACATCGAATTTATCAAAATAAAATTTAAGCCATAACATTGGTAGTAAAAGTTTTAATAAATGTTAAGAATAAAAATCTAAATCATTATTATGTAGAATTACTATTACGTTACGGAGTATTGACGGGAGACAATGTATGTATCCAAGGGAAGGACGAGTAGTACGTAATAGACGGGGATCCGTATAATGTATTTTGTTAATTTATACTTAATAAACGACAATCGTATGTTTTATTATTCAATATTATTATTTTCAATAATATAATGACCTGTTGTGCAGAATTTTCGTAGAAATATCGGTTTAAAAATTACAGTTCCAAGTTGTACCTTAAAAGTCCATTACGACGTACCTATGTACTATGCGTGACGAAATGTGTCGCCGACGGCCGAATGGGTTTCCGCACTGACCGATACCGTGAACCGTTATCTACTAGATTGCACGAGGAAGACGTGAAAACGAAAAAAACCTAACATTTCTTGTACCCGCCCGATTTAATACCTATCATCATCATATTATTAATACCGATGGCCAAGACCCGTGCACCACAAATATGGTATTTTTCGTAAATCTTGTTTTCGAGTGACGTCAAAAGTATTCGTGTTCGCGTCTACGACGTTTGAAACGCGTCATCACGTCATCCGAGGGACACCGCGCCGCGGGGCAGGAAATTCGACAGCTATTTTTCGCATCGAACAAAAAATGACCGCCGTCCGTGTAGCGTAACGCGCAAACTTTGCACCTTGCCGACGGGCCCACAATTCCAATCGTCGCGGTCGGTGGTGTACTCGATTGTGCGGAACAATCGTTCTCCTAACCGCAGTTTCGTTTCTCTAATCCTACGCCGAATGCACTTGCGGTCGTGAAAAGTGTACTAGAAGTACAGATGATCCGAAAACAGGTACATCGTGACACGATGTATTTCGATTTCTCCGTCTTATAATTCGCTATCGGCATTGTACGCTGTACGCTGTATACATTCTGCATCTGCGCACAACGTCATCGGTAAAACGGTACAAAATAATCAGTGGCGGTTCGTGAGTTCTGGTGGTGGATGTACTACTTTATATTCAACACCCCTAATCATAGGTTTAACGTATAAAACATGAAATAACACGCTGTACACATATTATTGATTATTTAATGTTACTAATTTCAAGCTGAATATCTTATCCGTCAACGTATCTCAAACCTATACAGGTGTATTTTGGTATATATTATTGTACGATTTTAATAGCAGTTAACTTATAGAGTTGTCTTGTGAATGAAATCCATGCGCCCGTTTTTGGCTGATGGAAAACGGTCGTAAACTAGTGTCTGGTCGCGGGCCGCAGTGGGAAACAGAAATACAATTTTTAACGTCGCGGACGACGTTGCTGGTCGTCGAAAACGCGTACACAAGTGTACGGTTCAAACGTACGCGCGTGCACACGATTATGAGCATTCGCTTATTACATGTCATAATACGCTGATACGTTTAAAAATAATAATCGGCAACAGTGACCGAGTGACGGGTGTTTACGTAGTTATTTTTTTTTTTTAAAAATAAATGACCTAACGTGCGAGCAGTTATCAGTAATGTACTAACGTTTTACCGTACGGACGATACTGCCAAACGTCCGGAACGCATATAAAGATATATAAAGATAGCAGTTCGCACGCACGCACACGATTGCCGCGCCGTCGACTATAAGCTATAATGTACGTGTTCAGAATGGTTCGGACGACGCTGTATGGTCGTCCCATCACTGGTCAGTGCTCGTGTTTACACGCGTACAAACCATACACACACCCTTGGTATCTGAGGAAACAAATTTTTGTTCGAACACAACAAAATCTATATAATATAATAGTAATAATAATTGACGTACGGTTATGAACCGTAGAACTCCGATCTAATAATTATTTGAAAACTTAATTTCAACATTATTCGAGTTTTAAAAATCTAGTTGAATGCTATTCTAATGTATCTCAAAAGGCTTTCCAAACAGTTTGTAGTCAAGTTATCTTATTATACATTTGGTTCAACTTTTATTTGCGAGCAAGTGTTTTTCACTACGAAAACCAATAAAAGCAAATCTTGGTCTCACATAACGAATGAACATTTCGATCGGCATTTGAGTAAATTCGATAAAATAAGAACCTAATATTGATGCTCTCTGTGAAAAAAACAAAGACAACACCGACATAAAAAAAAATATATATGTATACGTATACTTAAATTTTTTTTTCATATTTATCAATCAATATATTATAAATAATTAAATTTGTCACTGTACCTATATTCAGATAAACCTTCAATAAATTAGAATATTTTATTAAGTTGAAAGAAAAAGTTCTTGGCCCATCTAGAATTTTTTTTTTTAACGATCCTTGGTCACCACTGGTGTAGCACATATCTACAAATAAACAACAATAATGTTTATACTATACGCGTGTATTCCAAGTAATAAATTTAAATTATCAAACACACACACACACACACACACACATATACACAGCTGTGTTATTTTTGTAACTATCGACTACTTTCTTTCTTTGTCACAACTGACGATCAATGTTTTAATTATTTTTACAATTATTAAATTTCTATGGCATACCGATAATTTTTCTAAAATAATTACGATCGCTTGCATAATTCATATACGTGTATCTAAATATTTTCACGCATTATCGTTATAACGTTTTCAACAAGTACACTGTAGGACTATTAACGTCTATGCAATCATATAGACTGATAATTTTCCAGTGGACCACATGAGTTGTCAACGGAACTTTTCGAGAAGATTATGTAGGTGACTTATTTTTACAATTTAATATGATTATCTATCCCACTGATACTATTATATTATATTTATTTTATTATAATAACACCACTGATGTTCTATGTTTTTATACATATAAATTATTAACGTTTTTATTAGATTTATTATTTTATTAAAATCTTACAACAATTAACATTGCAATTATGATTCTCGGTAGTATTAAAAAATAAAAAATCGTGATTCTCAAACATGGCGGGGTTTGGGTATCTTAATTTCATTAAACGTGTAAAATAGCATCAGTTAGCCATTATATCTAACTATAGTTAATAATAATTAACTATAATTAAAATACATAACCCTGAGGTTCCCAACCAGAACATCGCGGTGCTCTAGGGCGCCATAGAATTATTTGAAATATATTTTTTATGAAAAAACGATTATATGGAAAATATAGCACGAGGATTAATAGCACAGATATTAATATAAAACCTATTGTGTTTCATATACTTTGTGGTAGTACTGAAATGACCAATCTATTTTAATTTTCATACCGGTTTAATTGCTATCGCTTCGGCGTGGACTGATGTAAAGTTATCACTTATTTACGATGAAATATTTGTGACTTTATCTATTTTTATAGTTGAAAAAAATAAATGTGTATAGAGTATATGAGTTGAAAGATGAACTTATCATACTTTTTACTCTTGAAAATGTACTTGAATTTTGTGAGTAATTGAGTAATTGAACAAAAAATGTGGTTGACAATATTATTATACTTATCAGATATATTTTTACACTTAAATCACATGAATTCGGGTAAACAAGGACCAAATGAAAATATATTAACATTGTGTAATATGTTATTTACTCTTAAAGATAATTTAAATATCTGGAAAAAACGTGTGCAAAAAATTAACAATTTTTTTTATTAGATGTTTCGTTTATTATCTATGACACAAAAAAGTTCTGAAATTATGCCTTTTGTGTAGAAGCTTTAAATGCCTTAAAAGAAAGTTCAGACAAGTATTTACCCGATATATATTTTTTAAAATATTATTGGATAGAATTTGAAAGAAATATACGTTTTACTGAATTTAGTCTTGAAGAAGAAGAACTCATTGAAATACCAAACAATCGAACAAATCTTTGAAATAATTTTTTATCAAAATTCAAAATCGTTTCATGAAATAAATCTTGGACGCAAGTTAAAAAAATGTACGTAAGCTTATATTGCAAAAAAATCTCTAAGAATATTACTGCAGTTTTGACGTCATAATTATGTGAACAAGGATTTTCCACTCTTGTAAACATAAAAATAAATAAACGAATGAACATGAAGTTCATTGAAAAAGAAATGAAAGTAGGTACTTTTAAATATTCGACCACGAATTTGTGTAAAAAAAAAAAAAAAAGAAGCCCGAGTGTCACATTAGTTCCATATGCTACCTAATTTTTAATTAATCTTGATAATCAAATAATATTATCTAATAATAATTAAATATGAAAATATATAATTAACGTTCCGTATAATAATTTGTTATATAAAATAAGGGTAGCACTACTTATGTTTATACTAAGGTAGTAAGCTAAAGAAAATAAACGTAACAAAATGTAATAATTATATTTACTTTTTATTTTATTGTACTTATAATTATTATAAGTACACGTTATATTACTATTAAGTATAGAAAGCAGGTTGCCTTCGGATTTTTAGAAAATAACTTAGGGTGCTGTGAGACAAAAAAGGTTTCGGAATTTCTGACCTGATCGAATGCAGCAGGTAGCATTAAATAGAATACCACGGTACAATTGAATAGATGTTTAAAAATCAAAGAAATTATACACAACAGACAGTTGACATCATACACATCAAAAATAAACTTATAACCATAAATAATTTATGTATACAATAAAAGTAGTTATTATCATTTTTTTTTATCTAATTACAGACGAAGTCAAAAACTGCAAAAAAATAAAAAAAACAAAAAATATTTCAACATGAATATAAAATATTTCGAACAGATAATGCTAATTAATTATACAGAGATAACGAAATATCTAAACTTTGAAGATATACTAAACGTAATAAAAGTTCTTGATATAAAAAATATAAAAACTAATTACGATACTATATTTATCGGAAACCGGGGACACTTAAAAGAATTACAAAAGAATCCAAAACATTTCAACTATTTGCATTTGAATATAAAATATGTCAATTTAAAAAATGAACATATTGACTTTAATGAACATACATTAACATTAAATTTATATAATGATAATATAACTAAAATGCCATTATTAAACGGATTCACAAATATAAAAAAATTACACATGGTCAAGAATTTCATCGTAGAATTGAACGAGAATCATTTACCCAAGAACGTAAATAATTTAGACTTATCCAGCAATTTAATCAAGAAAATGAACGGAATAGCCCACTTAAAAAAACTACAAGAACTCGACCTTTCAAAGAATCAGATATCAGAAATTAGCAGCACTAGTGACCTTACAAATTTGACTTCATTGTATCTCTCATCAAACAAGATAAGTAAAATTACGAATCTCAGTACACTAAAGAAATTAAAAGTACTAAACCTTGATTATAATAATATATCATTAATAGAAAACCTAGAGTCCCTAACTAGTTTAACCTCACTTAGTATCTGCAGCAACAGAATAAAAACAGTACAACATTTAAATGGTTTAACCAATCTGGAGTTTCTCAGCTTATCTTGTAATAATATTACCAAAATTGAAAATTTGAATATAAAAACCTTAAAATATATGAACTTGTCTTTCAACGATATTAAAAAAATTGAAAACATTCAATACCTAACGAATCTTCAGACTTTAATGCTGTCGGACAATAAAATATGTGTATTAGAAAATATTTCCTCTCTCGTCAGCTTAATGGAACTAGATGTAAATTATAATTTGATTGACGACATAGAAAATGTAGATTATCCACCAAATCTACTTTGCATACGTACTCGGAAGCCTCACGGTACCGAAAAAATCATCTATAAAAATATGATGCGTAATTGGCGTACGGACTCTTGTTGTATTTAACCGATTTATGTCATACCTTAAAATCATGAATTGAATAATGTATCTAAACTGATAAATATGTATATATAAAATGAAAATACATTGTACGCAACTTAACTGTATGAGTTATTACAGTATGAGCTATGTATATATATATAACATATATATATGGTACGATCAAAGAGTATAATTATGCGTTATAATACAATACCCGTTAAATTCGAAAAAAAGTTGATTATATTTTATGAATGGATTACACTCCTCGATCTTTTTTATACATTTCCCGACACTCTGAACCTAACACACACATACACTCAATGAAATGTATGGCTTAAAATAATTTCAATAAAATATAAAAATAAAAATTAATGCTTTTCACACGGTATAACCATTTCTCAGAACTAAAGTCGTAATATTTGAATATATTTAATGATATAAATAAACGTATATTTTAAAATAAAACGACCTTATATTTTATTCCCAACCGCCTTTAATGCTCATGCTTAAATTCTTTTTAAAGGTCAGCCGTACAATTTTGTTTAAGCCACTCCTCCGATCACATATTCTGGGCTACGTGTATTTGTAATGATGCGGCTCGTCATCAGCATCATAATTGCATCTCTATTAAATCTCTTTACCCGTTCCGTCTCAAAATTATTATTTGAATATTATATTTACTAATGAATAATCGTTTACCAGAATAAGTAGAATGTCGAATTAGAATTTTATAATGTAAAAAAAAATTAAAAATCAATTCAGATGCGATGGTGCGAGATAAATTACCGTATGGGTGCGAAGACGCTATCATTGTATCGTTCACTGATCACTCTTACTTGTAGCATTTAAAATGTTTATCAGAAATTAAAATATTTTAATCGCCACATCGGCGGGCCCCCGTAAAAGTAAGTTCATGGTTACCGACGGTCACCACTGACCACCACATACGCAACACACTTACACACGTGTACACAGCGGCGTAGATACAATTTTTTCTAAGTAGGGGATGTTTAAGAATTAATTCATAACATTCTTATTATATCTTAATGCGAGGTCCTATATCATAATATTACTTTTAAAATGGTATTATTATTATGTCCCGTATTTAATAAAAATTATTTTGTTACTCAATTTTTAATCTATACTTAATTATAGTAAAATGAAAATATAATTTTACCATAATATGTAAATATTAATAAATAATAATTAAATAACATTTAAAAAAAAAATTTGGGGGGGGGGGTTGAAACCTCATTACACCCCTCCACCACCACCACCACACGTAATTACGTCACTGCGTGTACATATGCTCATGCACTTGCACACATACGCTTGCACATGAAGTGTTATGATAACTAAATCATCAATCATATCTGTTCACGGTTTTGCGTCGCAACCGTGTGAGTTATGCAATCGAAACGATGCCAGTTTTATTCTGTACGGTAGCAACTACCGTAAAAAGTTAACAATTATGTACGTGCTAGTTTTCTCTTCTATTTTTACGAATCGCCGTCGTATTGATAATTTTTCGTTCAATTAAAATACGCGCTCATATCTCCGTTATTCGTACTATAATTTAGTGCACGTCGATCCGAAAAGTTTTTAATATTAAATGATGTACGCGTATTGGTCACCCTGTTCTATTAATAATTTATACTATTTATTTGTTTGTGCGTCAACCGTTGTTTTCAGATTCCCATTTAGTTATATGTACAGTTTTCTAGAACGAGTCGCGTGTCAAACGTACACAACGTCCAGTGTCGTCATAAAATAATTACGTATATCTGCGACAGTTATTTGTATAGGTTTCAAGTAATTGCGGCCGTCCAGTTTCGAGGTCCACAATATTCTTAAGTTATAAAAATTTATACACATTTTTATTTACAATCGTTTCGATATCCTTTTCTGTTGCGGACTGTTCGTGTAAATGTATTCGTATCATAATCGTGTTTCCGTGAATTGTTTTACATTCATTGTTTTTTTTTATTTTATTGCTAGTTCGTATTATCTGGACTCGCCCGAAATATATTTTACTGTCTTAGATCACTACAATTACTAATCCTACACCTAGAAATGTTAGGTCGGAAAAGCGCACAATCATCGTTTATTACTATGATATTTATTTGAATTTATTTATATTATATTTAATAACATATAATATCTCAATTGGTGATAATTAATACCAACGTGTTATAAAAATAAAATATTTCTAAACGAAAAAGTGAAAGGAATTAGATGACTGATATTTAATATCAACAATAGAAGAACCTATCTAATGCGATTCCAACGGAACATAAAAAAAAATTTTTGTATCCTTAAATTAACAATGATCTACAACCGCAATGGTGTATTTGAGACTTGGTTTCCATGTAAAAATGTGATCAACAATAAGTGATAGTTTAATACAAATTATAAACAATATAAATATTGAACAGTAAATGATCTGACCGAGTCCAAACGATTGAGTCAATAAAAACAGGCATAACAGTACACAACAATAGTACAAAAATTGAACAAACAATAATAACAGCTGACTGAGTAAATTATGAATTAGTGTCTTGCAATCACTCTGCAGTCATTCAAAGAAAGTTTTTTAGTCCTTTTGAATACATTCAGTCATAGTTTGAGATAATTAAAGAGAAAGATTTTAATACTATAAGTAAATGTATATAGGTTTTGATAATTAATAAGGTTAATAAATTATTATTTATTAGATTAAATTACATTTAAAAGAATATACAAAAAAAAAAAAAAATTAACACTAGAATAATGAAATTTAAAAAAATATTTCATCAGTAGTCCGTGATCTTCTAAAGGTTAAGAACCACTGGTCTAGAGAGTATACGGTAAAGTCCCGGATAACCATGAATAATAATAAATAATAAACAATAATTAGTTTACATTTATAGTATACATTTTACAATATAGCCAATATTATATCATATATATGTATATTAATATGTTCTACTCATCAAACAGTTTAAAAATATGATAAAAATTAATTATTTCAATTGTCTATTATTTAACTATAATTTTGATAGACGTTTTATTTATTAAATAATCCTATAGTTGTTGTTTTTAATTTTTCAAATTATGCATTATATCGAGGTTTTTTTATGAACTCAAATAATACGTTTCTTGAAAATCATCATTTTTTATGTTAAGGTAAAAACATTTGTAAGATATTTTTGTTGATACACAAGGTAAGTTACAAAAATGTTTGTTTTAAAGTGAGGTTCCTATTTGTTTATTTATTTATTCCGGACCAATGTTCAATTACAAGATAAACAATAGTTCACAGTTAATATTGAGCAATAACAAATTATAAGAGAAAATTAATAAACCACAATGAAATATGACTATTAACTATAATAACAATAAAAATAATAACCGAAAGAAATTCCGGTGATTAATTCCAACGCATCTATGAACGCGTTCAGAGACGCGCAGCCAATGCGGCGCGATTTAATTTTGGCTGTACAATTACTACATTACTTGTTTTTAAATGTAATCGATTCCTATGACCACCCCGAGACGCACAATTAGCGCAACCGGGCAAAATGTATTGTTTTCATATCGTCCTTAAAGAAGATTAATATATAATTAAATTTATGAAATCAATGTGGAAAATTCCCTGAACTTAGTTTCATCTTTCCTTAAATGTTTTCCTATCAGGAAACTGAGAAATCCTTCGGTTTTCCTGGATATTAACATTTCATGTGCTTCGTTTTTAGAACTGGCTAGTGTATATTTCACTGTTTCTTGTTCTTCATCTACTTCTTGTAAAAGAAGTAGATTCAAAAATAATTTTTTTTTTTTTTTGTTAACATTTTAAAATCGCCTACATGGTACGCGTACCATGTATGTTAATATGTTCCGAATTGAAAACTTGATGTACCTACACAATACAATAAATCTCGCGGTCAAGAATTCTTGTCAAAAGACGCGTACATGAGAAGTTACATTAACATTTTTCCGAACATATTGTTATCAAATATGACAATGTACTCGTACGTGTATGTCTTCTTGTGATGTTACATAAGGGATATCTTTAGGAAGTTTTAGTTGATTCACGGTACAATAGGACTGTCGTAAAAATTAAAAAAAAGTCGATTTCCGAGTAATCCGATAATACTATGAGCTCCCGGCCCAAACAAGTATCTTAACCAACGATTGTGCGTACGACCTCGAAACAATCTAACATTAAACGGGACGAAGATGTTCAAGAAAAAAACGTGTACACATTTATCGTGTAATGTCATATATAACCTAATATCGTTTTTTCCCAGCATTCAATCAACCGTATCGTCTTTTCAATAAATATTTGGTTTTTAGCGATTCAAATTGTGGTTTGAATTTGCGGTACACGAAAAGTGTATTGTAGAAATTACTTTCGCGGGCATTGTAAATTTAAACGTTTAACGTATGTTCCGGTGGAAATTGCTTTGGACGTGGTCCCCGATCCGTGTGTGCTGGAAAATAGATAATAGGTCAGTACTCGATAGTTGCAACGACTTGACTACCAGTGGACCGACGTTTATTTTGTTATTATTATTATTAGGGATCTCGTTTTTGTACGCGAATATAAATAGTACGTATTCTGTGATTGCGGGAACGAAACAAAATAAACTACCTTTTGTTAATACAAATTAATTAAAAAAAAAGCTTAGTCATGTAAACACGTATCTGAATCATATTCGTATATATTCTGTATATTCTGTATAATATATAAAACATTACCTAATTATTTACTGAGCCAACTTAAACAATTACACTTAGTGTTATTGATTATTACACCATTCTAATCTATATTGATGTTTTAGTTATGTATGACGAATTCTTAATTAATTTATTACTGTCTATGTGTTAGGCTTAGTATAATTATTATTGTTGAAATACGGAGGGCACCCGACTTCAAAGGAATTTAATAAATACCAATATTAATCATGGATTTATTTTTCTCTGTTTAGTTTATTACACGTAATTTAAATTTATTCACATTTTTTTATTTTATTACGTTATTTTTTAAGAAGTCGAGGGGTTTTTGTTAAATTTTTATTTTTTTAAAAAAAAGCTAATTCGTTTAATGAATTTTCATAGTGCAAATGATTCTCGCGATTATCGATGTAAGTAAACCAATCGAAAAATATATTTGTATATATGACAGATAGCTAGTAGTCGGTGACCCGATAAATTCACAGATTTACTTCCTTATATAAATTCAGAGACTCACGTGAATAAAATTATAGATGCAACGTGCAATTTTAAGCAACGGGTCATATAAATTAAACTTTAATTTCACACGTGTGAACATGTGAAAACATGTACATGTGAATTAGGGATCTCTAATTATTATTATTATTACTAGCTTAATTACCCGGTTTCGCCCGTGTGTAGTTTTTGCTTTCTCTGAATGAAATGCTTAAATCAACACATATTTTTGTGTTTTAAAGAAGAAAAAAATGTATTTTACCTAATTTAATCAAGTGCTAAATAGTAGTAGTAGTAGCTGATTTATAATTTATATATAAAAAAAAAAAAAAATAATAATAATTATAATAGTTACAAATGATTCTAATGATTCTATAATCGTTATTTTTTTTCTTTTATATATAAATACTTTTTTATCTTCCAATTTTGTGATAATAATATTTAAAAATTTTCCAATTTTTTTTTTTTGCAAAGTCGCGTACTGGCCCACTGGATACCGAGAAAATCCCGGTAGGCCCTCTTAGAAATTATAAAATCTGGGCCCCTTGCTAAATAGGTACCCGTAGCTTCACTTAAATTCAGTAATTTTATTATTTTTAACAATTTTAATTGTACAATTGAAAAGAGAAAATTACATAAAGGACAAATAATACATTTCGTTGGTTATTTACTGATAATGCAATTTTTAGTGTATTTCTTTATGATTTCAATTTTATTTTCGAAATCAAGTAAATCATTTATTACGGTTTTAATATGAATTTTTAAACGATTTTTTCCATTCCTTGACTCCGGTGTCAAATATACTACTGTACCGTTCGAACATTTTATCATCAGTTATTTTAAAAAGATCTTCTCTTCTTTTTGTAAACGTCAAGAACATATCTTTTAATTCTGCATCGTACTCGAGTATCATAGGAGTAGTTGACGTTCTTATTTGTTTAAAATACTCAAAGGTTTTTTATCATATTTTTTATCTACAAAAAATAATGTATTGTTAAATGTACTAAGATAATCAGATATTATAAAGTATAAAAATATATTAGATTATACACTATATGTGTAATTCAAATAAATAATTGTGTAATTAACTGCATATTTAGGTTAATTTTATATAAAAATATACTTTTTTGATCTGGTCGAAAAATAATGTAACGTGATCAAACGAAATGACAAAAAATATTTCATAGGGCTCAAAATCTTTTATGATTAATATGTTTTGCATTTTATTGTAGCAATTGAATGAATGATATTTTATTGAAATTCATTCGACAAGTTTTTCAATCATTATTTGTTTTGATTGTTCCCAAAAAATCTCTGTGTTGTTGTTGGTTAAATAATTTATGCTGCTTATGACAATCTGATTTAAACACGTCAAAAGTATTTCCGTTATAAGAGATTTATCGAAAGAGTAACAAGAAAATGTTTGGAACATCAACAGAGTATTGAAAACATTTTCAATTGATAATTTCAAATGCCCAATATCACTCGAGTATAATTCCTTGAAAATCGCTTCGCACGAATTCAAATATTTTACAGTGTCTTTGATATTTTTGTACAAATGTAGAATTCTTTGTTTAACAATCATCCAAGGCTGTAATTCGTATATATATCGATTATTAATATAACTATTGATTATCACGTAAGATTACAGAGCAAATATATATTTACTTTAAGTAGAACAGAATTAGTCCGTTTCATAGCAGTTTCGGCAAACTGAGCTAAATTTCCCTCGATCAGGAAACATACTTTGTCTAACTTAAATTACATTTTTCTATAAAATGTAATTTGTGTATGCGGTCCGAGTGTTAATGTTTTTTGTAATTCATACTTATAGCTCTGAAGCATCTATAATTAAATAATTTACATTTAATTATTGTATTTTATAAATTATATTTACATAAATATATTAACAGGGAGTGTCGTGATCGAACAGGATAAGGTAGCAGCAGATACTGGTTTGAAACCGGTCAACGGTAGTTTAGCGGCACCAAGACCACCTTCAGAAAAGAAATCACAGATCGAACGGTAATAGTATGGTAATAATATGGTATATTATTATCTATATTATAGACTATGTTCAATAAACGAACTATATCGTAATCACGATATGTCAAGATTAGACTCTAACCTGAGTTTTGCCACTGAACACCTTCATCGCTGTTCGTTAATACGACGATTTTAATTTTAAATTGTTCCGCTGATACTAGCCGAAATGTATTGTGATTTGAGTTGTTTTACCAATAAAAATGTAACAATACAGTTTACCTTGAATGAATTTAGTCTTCAAAACCATTATAAAAATAAAAAAATAAACCCATTTATATAAATCATACTATAGGTACCGAAAATAAACACACGGTAGGGAAGGGTTAGTGAACTTTGAGATAAAAATTATCTTTAAAAAAAAATATGAGACGTGATAGAGAACCAGTGATAAGCGAAACGAACAGAGATGATCGGAAAATTTTTTGGAAAAGTTAAATGAAAGAACGTTGTATTCAAATACATAAACAACTGTTTTATATTATTGACATTGATATTTTTTATCACTCGCTAAAATTATGTCCAAAATGTCACGTCGGATCACGTCGATATCACACTCATCGTCGTCAATCAAATCATTGTGCAAATGCATGAGTGTAAGCGTGAATAATCGTTCATAGAATTATTCATTACCTTACGGCAGTGGCGTATGTAAGGGGGGTGCATAGTGGGCTACATCCCCCTCCCTAAATGTTATAAAAAACTTATTTTAAACATATGTTATATCGTATTTTAATGATGCTTTATACTTATTTAGAATTTGCGTCCAACGTCAAATTGTTTTGGCACTTTCTGTAAATGAAAAATAAATAAGTACCTACTGTATCTTGTTAGTAATTCTTAGATAGCAATGGTAATTTAACTCTGTCCATAGCAGCCCCTCCCGAAAATATTTTCTGTATACGCCACTACCTTACGAGTATATTACGCACCGATTAACGAATAATAATAGTGTGTTACGTGATGGGCACAGTGCCACAGGTGAAGCTTGAATTTCGTCATTACTGAATTTGCCTTTCCCCGCACTAGCCACAGATATTAATTAGATAATAACAAACACTAATTAGTAGGGCTCGGACGTTTATAAAATTGCTTATTTTTTTTCTATTTATCCAATTCAATGCTAATATGGATACAAATTTAATTAATGTTCTACTGAATCAAATAATACTATTTTTACATTGCATATTTTTGCATATGTAATGGTTTTGTTTTTTAATTGAATATTTTGGGGTTTTAAAATAAAAATGCATATTTTAGTACATTTTTTAAAAAAAACAATTTAAATTAATGAACTATACAATTAATTCCACCAGTGGCAGACCCAGAATTTTCTTTCTTTTTTTTTTTTTTTTTTGTGGGGGTGTTGAAAAATATTTTATGGGATGTTTTTTATAACATTGCAGTCAGTGATTGATAATGAATTAAGTTAATAGTAAGTAATATAATACATTTTTTTAAATCTAAGACAACTAATTTCTTGTATGAATAAAAATACAAATTATATACTTTCCCTCATACTTTAAAAAAAAAAAAAAATTCTTAGTTCATAAAATTATTGATTTTTAATGTATATTTTTTTCCTGATTTGGGGGGGGGTTAACCCCTATACTCCTCCCGTAAATCCACCTCTGAATTCCACTATTTGTATATATAAGTGTTATAGGTGTGGTAACTACAATTTACCACGCATTGGGGAACATGATCAGAGGCGGCAATTTACTACTCTGATAATTCGAATAAAAAACAAATTGAAGGTCAAGGATCATAAATTCTTCAAATATGCTCCAATAAATCATTTGATGTAGAACGAAGTTTTTCATGGTATAAAAATATACTTAGTGATAACCAGTGTTGGGACTTATAAATTATCTAGATAGATTTTTTGTTATATTTTATCTTATCTAGATAAATAACGCTAAGTTATCTAATTACTTATCTAAGATAACATTTTTACTTATCTTGATAATTATCTGTATTCTTGAAAGATTAGAGTTATTTTTATTCTTGTACGGAGACGAATCCAATAAATCAGAGATCATAAAATCGGTCCAGCGTTCTTGAATTATAAATTCTGTAACTAACCAGACTTTCTTATATATTTATATATATAGATTTTGTATTTATAATCATAATTCGTGTATTATAAAGGTTAATAAGTAATTATTTCCTGGTATGACATTTTGTTTGTATTTTCATGTCGGAAAAATATTTTTGGTATTTTTAAACTTAATTTCTTATTTTTCCACGGAAGTTTCAATTATAGTAGGTATTTGATTTTAATAAATACATGTAACTTATATGCTGAATAGTCAATACTTCACTCTTGGAACCAGTAAAGTCGTAACTACTTATATAATAATGAAAATCATCAAATTATGATTGTATGAAAAACAATATTGTTAACTTAAAATAATTTTTATGTATTCTGTATTTATCGTACAGAGCAATTTTCATTTTTTTTTTTTTTTTTTTTTATTTAACATTTTAGTGATTAACTATCATTAAATATTATACATTGTATATAAATACTGCTTAATGGTACACTATATTACTACAATAAACATTAAACACCTAGTTACCTATTGATAATAATGATTATAATTGAGTCTTCATAGATATTATTACAAATATGAAATATTGACCAAAAAATAAAAATGTTTGAAAATATCTTTTTTTTTATCGAGATAAAAATAAAATTATCTTTTATCTTTATCTAGATATTTTAACTTTTTTCATCTATTATCTTTATCTAGATTGATTTGGACATATTATCTTTCATCTATACCTAGATAAATTTTGCATTATCTATCCCTAACACTGGTGATAACAGACGCAGTTACAAATTTGATTAAACTAAAAAAACCAAGTATTACAGTATAACGCTAATAATGTAATATATAATAAATAATAATGTAAATAAAACACTATACTATAAAAATGTTGTTTTATGCGTAATTTCGTGTTTTTATTGGCTAAAAATGTATATTTTATAATTTTTAGCGCATATTTCGTAATTTTTTAGTGCATAAATGCATGCATATTACAGTAGTTTTAAGTGCATAAACATCCGAGCACTACTGATTAGTAATATTTCATAGAAGTGGCGCCAAAACCAAAATATTCATGAGCCCATTTATCAAATTAAGAGACATCATCACCTTGCAACTTAATTAAAAGCCCTAATAATATTTGCATTATACAAAATATATTGTTCAAATATGAAATATTTAATTAATCTACCGGGTATTATATATTAATTATGAACCGTTTTTGTTATTAGTTAATAACTCGTTGGCTCAATTACCGGAAAATGCACTCACACTCACATCGCTCGATTTTAATGCTTTAAAAAAATAAATAAATGCCGTATCAAAAAATACATTCATCACCTAAAAGGTCTAAAACATGCCCTAAAAATATTAGAAAAATGCACTTTTAAAAAATTAATTTAAACATTAATTTACTTTAAAACATTTTATTTTTGTATTAATTTTTTAAAAATTCAGAAAAAAAATTTTTGTTTGACATGTGAACTATAAAAATGTATATAAAATTATATGTAAATACCTATATAAAAAATTTGTAAAAATTCTAATCCAACAAATCGCATCTACAAAATGTTTAAACTCTGTTAATGCTAATTAATTAATTAATGTTAATACCATGTTTATAATTCAATGAAGTCAATTTTTTTAGTCTTAATTTCAGAAATAGATTAAAAATGTCTTAAATAATAAAATTCATTAAAAGCGTTAAAAATGCAAATTATATACTTTCCTTCATACTTGAAAAAAAAAAAAATTCTTAATTCATAAAATTATTGATTTTTAATACATATTTTTTTCCTGATTTTGGGGGGGTTAACCCCCACAGTCCCCCCATAGATCCGGTTAGACCAGTGAAAAATACTACCTTTCCAAAAACTATTCTTTTTCCCTCATAGAACGGAATAAAGCTCACTTTTCATATCGCATCTATGCATCAAACTCGCATCGATAAATAATCTTTTAATGCATGTGTAACAAAAAATAAATTGCCTTTTGGTGCGAATATATCCCAGCTTTGAATCATTTTTTCAGCTTTCAAAACTAATTCTTTTCTATAAAACATGTTCTCCGCATCTTTAGATGGAACTTTTAAATTTTCCAAAAAACTTGATGGCGATTCAAATCCAATATCCGCAGTACAGTTCTTAGATAATTCCATAAAATATGCTTTTTAAATAAAAAGTGACATTTCTACAACTAACCATTGATGTATGATCCCATGACTTGAGCATTTCGCACAAGCATTGATAGCTGGCTGCGTGGCAATTGTTTCGATAAATTACATTTTTTAATTGCATTTGCGTATAATTGAAAAATTTGATTCATTCCTCAGAGCTGTGCCATAATTGATAACAACTAAATGTACGTTTATGTTATTTATAAGATGAAAACTTAACTCTAAGCAATATATTTAAAACTAAAACGCTTTATTATAAATTTATTTTAACAGGTTGAATATAACTATAGAATCCCTAATTGTTAATTATTATTATATTATTAATTATTATTAGTTCAATTATTCGTGTTAATTAATTATCGTTTCTTTTTTTGTGGCTTACGTTATCGTTCGTTGTTCATTATTACTAAGGCTCGGATTTTATAGTATTTGCTAATTATTATAGGATACAGATAAAAGTAGTAGAGTAAGCTATAAGTTTGTTTTATGCACATGGGACTCTAAATATTGCTATTTATTACATATTTGAAGTATTTTAGATTTACAATGTTATTTTTGAAGTTTTGTTGCTATTTTTTTTTTAATATGCATAACATAATGCTTCATTTTGTATTTTTCATAAATCTCGCTTATATTGAATGAAAAATAGGAAAAACTTTTCATTTATATGAATCTATAAGAAAAAAACCCACTTTTTCGTTTAATATTAATATATTATATAATATAATATTAGTGATATTATAGTCTATTTTTGGTAGCTCGAATATATCAAATAATATTAATTTATTATTTTAACCACTTATCTGTTTTATTTATATTTCTTTTATTATTGTTTATATTGTTGTATTTCAGTATTAGTCAATTTTACGTATCGTTTGCTTATATTTATAAATTGTAATCGTTTATTACTTTATTTTTTTTATTTTTTTTTTTTATTGCTATTTTAAATGTTTTCAGGGCATATTATAGCGCATATTTCAGTACTTTTTAGTGCTATAAAATCCGAGCTCTGGTTATTACTAAGGTTCGGATTTTTAAACAAAAATTATTATTAAATATGTATATATTTATGCATTTAAAAATTCTAAAATATGTAAACAATTTTTTACAACACTCTACGAATAATTTATCTTACTTTATATCAAGCAATATTACAATATGGTCTGTTGGTCTGGGTAGGTACAGCTAAAAACTCAATACAGCCACTAATAATACAACATAGATTAATAATTATAATCTGCTTTGTAAGTTAAGCCTAGAAGGATCAACAATAGAAAATTTTAAACTATTCAATGTTTTACCACTAGAAAAACTGTACAAAAAAATAGCTATATTTTTCATAATTAAAAATTATAATCTATGGCTGCACGTATTTAACATACATGATAAAAGAGAAAATAGAGCATATGATGCTAAAATTCCTTACACTAAAAAATCTTTCGTATATAAATTTGTTAATTACGTATCTTATCCTATGTATTTCAACTCACCGCCAGTTAATATTAAATAAGTATATACGCTAACTCTCTGAGTCTTAAAAGTCGAATCTCAAAAAATTGATTGTTAACTAGTTAAACACTCCTTTAGATTAGTGTTTTATGTTTATTATATATTATATTATGGTTTGTTATGTACAACTCTTTGTTTAATTTCTTTATTTATTTTATTTACTTTTATTTATAGTTGATCAATTACTATATTAATTACTAGATTTTGTAACTCTCTACCATCATCACAAGCTTGCTTACAGATGGTAGATAGATTCATCTTATTTTATTATTGTAAACTTGTTTTTTTGAGCTAAGTATAATTTATAATAGATTAAAAAAAAAATTCTTTATTGTGTGTGTAAAAAACGTGCAAAATATATGTATAAATATATATATTATATTGAAAAAGATACAATTTAAATATCAGTATACTTCTGCTAACAAATGTGTACAAAATGTTTATAAACAAAGTTTAATTCAATAAATGCAAAATTAATAATAAATAATGAAGGTATTACATTTTTTTTTGATGAACTGTAAAAGGGAATTGTTGGCCAACTGACTTAATGTGTGAACAAAGTACAGAAATGTTAAGAATGTTGAAAGTTTGGTTTTCAAACATTTTACTGAACTATTTTATAGTTTTGTGTAAGAAATTGGTAGATAACCTGGCTTTTGTAATTGATAGGTTAAGCTACTATTGATAGTTACATGAGACTCATTTCTATTGGTATTTATATTAAGTGGGCCTTAATTCCGATTTTGCGTCGACATTATTCAACATTGATTAAATTCGACAAAAAAATAATAAAAATTGAGCAACGTGGTGATACTTTGAAACTACTCTGAGAAAAAAAATTGGAAAAATGTTAATTGGTGTTGTCACAAAATTATAACATAAAAAAATACCTATGTATATATATATATATATATATAAGGATAAGGATTATTAATATTATTATCTACAGCAGCTGTAGACGATACATCGTCGATTTTGATCCGTCGTGTATTTACTCCTTCGATTATACGTATATTAAATTAAATAAAACAATTTTATCGTTCCACCGATGTTTTGTTATTATATTATTTTTCCGTCGACTATTGTTTTACGACCGCGTTACGGTTGCTCGTTGGTAATAATCGTTTTTCGACCGACCGCCGTCGAGGCCGTCGCGTAGCTATCGTTAAAAAACAAAAACTATTGCGTTCGACCGTCAACCATATTATAATACCACCGTAAACGGTGTTCAATTCGTTTGATTCGTGTCGCACGATCGTAACTCGAACCTAACCGATAACAATCGTACTTGGCAGACCAATCCTACATTCTAGACCGTTCTACATAATTCTAATCTAGAATCCATTTTAACTAAACTTCTCTCTGATTTAACTTCTATAATAACTCTTTTATCATTTCCATATTTAATAAACAAATTCATAAATAAATTATCTAATACTGTTATCGTTTAACGTAACTTATCTTATATTATTTTAACTTAACATTACAATTTACGGGACCACCTAATCGTATATTGCTATTTAGGTACCTATACTAAATTCTATATATATATATATATTGTATTATCTATACATGTTTATTATTATTTTTTTAATATTAATTAGTTTTTTTATATCACCATCTACACTCTATCATTTCCTGCATTGTTATTATATCTGTTTCTGTATTTAATGTAATTGTCGAACTATAATAGTATTTGCTGAAAGTTCTAAATAAAACAAAAAACAATCTATTAGATTAATACATTTGTAAACAAGTAAACCACTACTAATTTAAATAAAACAAAACCGTTTTTTTAAGTCTTATTTTTTACGGCACATAATTTGATATGAGTTCTAGGAAATGTGATATTGTTTTTAACATTATCCATGGTTTAAAAATGTTGAACACCGCCCTAGGCGTTGGCCACGTCGCCTACCCCTTGGACCACGCCGTTCGTTGCACACATCAATACAACCGCAGGGCCGCACCGGTAGACGTGTACCAATTAAACGTACTCGTAGTTTCCCTTCCGTTCCCTGTTTGAAACGATCCGATGTTGACGTTTACAACGGAAAGCATGTGACAATCAATCGAGCGCGATGCCGGTTTTATGTTTAGTACGAGCGCGTTTGTAGCAGTTTGTACCCGA
Source organism: Sipha flava (assembly GCF_003268045.1). NCBI lineage: Eukaryota > Metazoa > Arthropoda > Insecta > Hemiptera > Aphididae > Sipha > Sipha flava. The sequence continues at coordinate 59,916 of NW_020272934.1, forward strand.
AAACGTGTTTATTTTTTTTGTTTTTCGGTGAGGCGTTGATGTCGCTAACGTGTTATTGATGTACATGCGGAAAGACTACGAAATAATTGACCGCTGAAACGAAAAAGATTTCGGCGCGGTCGCACGTTGGTGAAAACGACGAGTGGGATAAAAAAAAACAACCTAATCCATGTCAAATCGTTCAACGCTACCGAACACCGGTCTAGTGCGTGACAGTGTTTTGAGACTCGTGGGATGGCCCTGCGGTGGTTGCGCGGAGGATCCAATACCCGTTTCCGTTGCACATTTGCTCGCACCTGTGAAACTTACGTGTCAATATTTTGTTTTTCGTCTAGGTACCTATAAGATACGTGATCGGAGATGGCTGGCTAGACTAATTCGGTTTGCGTTATCGAAAACAAACGAAATGGTTGTAATTATTTGTTTTACAATCATGGCTTATTATTTTCGATAAGCATATAGTACTTTACCATTACTACTACTAATCATTTATGTTAATGAAACGTTCCAATCGAGTCAACTTTTCAGAACACTTAACATTCATTTCACATGTTTTAGTAATTTTTCATTCATTTACCGATAAATATTGAGTAAGACGTATGGAGACTAAGATTAAAGGCGACAAAAAAGCACGAGAAAATCTCTTTGCCGAAAGGATTGGATAAAAGCAATGAGATGATATCAAACGTTATTCCACGAAGTCAATACATAAAAAAATATTTTAAATTAAACTATTTTATTAAAAAAAAAAAAAAAATCTTAATCCTACAGTATATGATATCTTAATATAATAATAATATAATATAATATCTTAATGTAGTAATAATATATTATAAAATCTTAATATAATAATAATATAATATAAAATCTTAATATAATAATGATATAATATAAAACCTTAAAATATAATAATGATATAATATAAAATCTTAATATAGTAATAATATAAAATAAAATCTTAATATAATAATAATATAATATAAAATCTTAGTTTAATAATAATATAATATAAAATCTAAATATAATAATAATAAAATATAAATCCTAATATAATAATAATATAATGAAAAATCTTAATACAATAATAATAAAATATAAAATCTTAATATAATATCTTAATGCAAAATCCTAATCCTATAAAATAATTTTGTTTTTTTAAAATAAAGTATAAATTTAATTTTGATATTCATAGTAATTAAAAAATAGATTATAATAATTATAAACATGTGACAGAGAAAATACTTCGCCAGTCCCAGTTTAACGCGTCACACGTAATTTATTTAATATTTATGATCGATAAAAGAATACTACTAATATTATATTACTTTAATAATTAATTATGGCACAAAATACAATTCTCCTTTTTGTTAGCATTGTAGATAAAATAAAATATTATTTTAATGTATGTTTTGTACGCTACTTATATTGAACTTCCGGCAGCCGAATAACACCAATGTTTACACCAAAACTCCATAGACTGCCGGTCGATGTCCGAGCAATTATTTCAATTTGAGTGAGTTCATCGCACCTGCACATACGTCTTCGGGAGCGTCTTTGAATCTTATGAGAATGCAAGTCATATTGTCCAAGCCACGACCACCGCAAGCAGCTTTAGAGGGCGCCAAACATCTAAGGATCAACTAAAACAAACAAGGTGCAGTCGGTTTAATCGTGTGCTGGAGAAAAACAATAGTTATTGTAGGGCCGGTCGAGCGCATACGATATGTACTCACGTGTTGGCAAATCTCCGACATTTTCACGGTAGGGCTTTTAATGAACTCGGACACGATTATAGCGGCTTTGTTCCGGGTAATGGAGTTCCATATGCCATCACATGCGATCAACATGAATCTGCCGAATTCCGGTTTTATCTCTTTCACTTTGACCTCTGGCATGCCAATGATGATCTGCTCTGTCATTGATAGCAAGCTGTTCCCCTTGTACAAATGGTCACCTGTTGGGAGAAAGAGTATGAAATGACGTTTAAAACAATATAATCGAAAATCTTGTTGTTATTAGACACACGGTGTACAACCACTGCAAGAAGTACACGAGCAATTACCTAAAGCCCGGGACATGTTCAGATCGTGGTTCACTCTTCCATTAGCAACTATTCCGCCGGCCGCTAGGATTCTTGACAGCTCCGGTTCGTACTTGGGATTATGATCCTTTGTCATATAAGTGCATTGGACGAGATGATCGGAAATGATGCACCCAGAATCTCCGACGTGAGCCACATACATTTTAGTATTTTCCCAATCGTTTACTGATAACGCCACTACGGCAGTAGTACCACTAGCATAACCGAACTTGAAAATAAAATAAACCGATCATCAACGACATGTACAAGTATAATAACAAAATAAACATCATGAGTCAACAAAATTCGATAAAATAAATTAATTATTACGTTTTAAGAAAAAAAAAATTGGACATTTATTTTTAATAATATTAATATTATTTTCAATTCATCGCACCAATGTAATAAAAATAAATGTCATTTAAAAGTTGATAAAAAGAAATATTAATAATGATATACATTACCGAGGTTTTGCTGGAAAACTTGTCATTTGTTCCATCACTTTTTGCTAAGGAAAAGAATAAAATATCACAATTATTATAAATATGAATATTGTTCAATACATATCAGCAGTGCTATTACGGCTATGTCGTTAGTTGTGTATAATTTGTATGCACAAAGTATATAATTGAAAAAAACGTTCGCGTATAGCATCACGGATTTAATTCAATACATTTTAAATCATTTTATAATATGTACGTGAGTATAATAATAACATAATAATAAATAATAACAGGACGCTGAACTAAAAGTAAAACGTAGACAAATAATAAATGTAAGAAAGAAGTACGCGTGGAAACGATTAAGTTATTATTTCCATAAGTACATTAAGATAGTTGTGATTCACAGGCATCCGCCTAAAGGTAAAAAATTCACGTAGACCTACGAGAAAATTAAAGTGTTATACAATTCGATAATTTTTGAAGTACATATAAAAGTAAATGAGAGAAAAAGTAGTATTAAAACATTAAAAATATGGTACTTTTAATAAAAAAATGTTTCGATAAATGTACCCGCGATGTATTTTATTGACAAAATTATCTTATAGTCCTCGCTAGCTCATTGGTCATTCCTAAAGAATTGGAAAATAACAACAATGTTCTACTAAAACTAATACAAGACAACTATAAAATATTTTGTACGAGTACAAATGCAATTCATAAGACGGAAAAATAGTGAATACATTTTAAAAAAAAGTAATTTAACGTCAAAAAAAAAATTATTCCAGAAATATTTGGGAAACGTATATTGTATTTCAATTACAGCATTCCGAATACCACCAGAGTGGTGTGTACAGAGTGAACGCAGTACCAATCCACCGTACACAGCTGTTTATGTAGTACAGCTGCTGTGGCTCCTCAAATCATGTCGCACTTGCTACATGCGCGTGCAACGGTACATCGTACCGTCATTATATCGCGTAACAGTGGACCTTGTGTAGACGTAGGAGCGCAACACCGTTGTGTGAAAAAAGATGACGTGATAGTGTTACGTTCGAGAGCCACCGGTTGCCGGTGAATCTTAATCGCATCAAATTATGTCGCCAGGCGAGATTACGCGAACAGCGTGTACACTATCTTTCACCATGAATGCAGGTTCGAGCATTCGTAAATTTATATCATCCACAAACATTGATATATGTTAAACAATATTTCGCTTCGGAATGAAACGAACAGATTAAAGTTTTAATACAATTAATTGAAATTTATTAGAAAAAAAAAATACAATAAACACTGTACGAACCGGTTGGAATTTCAAAACTTCAATTTAAAAATATTAGAAACGAATTTCTATAATAAGCCCCCCCCCCCCCCCCCAATCAATAGTGGATACGTACTCATATACTATAGAAAAACCGTCTTACAGTTCACGTAATCGTCATCAGCGAGCGTAACGAGTGAAAAATAAAACAAATAACAATACAATAAAAATAATATTATTCGCTTGCACGGCACGTGATGATAAATATCGTTTTAAATCATAAAGTCTATTCGGCTAATTGATATAACTAATATAAATTTGTACTGAAATAACAAATTACTTACAGTTGTTCTTCACAGGGTATCCGTGGAGCGCTTTCATTCTTGTATAACCGTCCATGGTCAGCAGATATTCGTCGAAATCCATGAACGCTTTTTTCAAAGCCTCCCCGTAATCACCATCACGATAAAAATCATTTTTGATCAACTCGGGTATCTTTTCGGCCGCGCATAGAGCCACCTCGGGGCCACCGTGTCCGTCGAACACGCCGAAAAGCGATTTGTTTTCATCAAAGTTCAAAATACTCAAGTGGGCGTCCTGAACAACGAGAAAAACAACAATTGTAATATTACAGTCGGGTCATTGTATAGTACCGACTACAAATTGAAGTGCTTTTCAAGCAACGCCTGTCGCAACACCGTACTACATATAATATAGAACTTGAAATGTAATTCATTAAAACGGTTTATTTCGAAAGCATATGCGGTTTAAGAAGAAAAAACATTTGTCACGTAGGTAAAAAACCGTTCACTGATTGCTTATTGTCATTACAAGATTTGCCATGAATCAGAACTAGTGTTAAGTTAATTGTTCGTACGTATATGATTGCAAGACGTAATAATGGTCACCACATTGACGGTCCGTTGACGATCCCCTGCACGCACCCCTGTTTATTCGATATTTATCGCGGTGCGTGATAATAAAACCGGTGATGCGGACGAGACGATCGGAGTGGGTCGCGTGGGAAAATCAATTTAGAGCAAGGGTTGCACCCAGCGAATGTGACGGGACGCAGGACGCGCGCGACGGTCCTTACCTCCTGTGACGAGCGCCAGCCTTGCATGGTCGCGACGCCGCAAGACACGAACTCGTTTTCCGTGTCCTCTGTGACCATTTCAGTGATCGGCTCGTCCAGGTAAGCCGATTGCATTGGTGTGTTCGACTTGAACGCGAACGTGATGATGCCGGTTCACGTGCACGAGAGCGGTTAAAGTGTGGCGCGCGGACGAAAGAAACTGAACGGACGAACGTGACGAACGGACGAGACAACGAGCGCAACTGACGGCGGTGTACGGCGCAGCGCGACGGCGGTCCGGCTCGGCTGGCCCGGGGGATAGCGTGCCGACCAATCGCAGAGCTCGCTCACCGGTCCGGGTGCGCGCGGGACGGTCTCGAAACACATCGATACCCCTCCGGACACCCGCCACGATCGTAGATCCCACGAAACGATTGTGCGGCTCCTTCTCCAAGACGGTCTCACCGGGGTGCAACGCGTTTCCACGTACTTGTTACGAAGGGTGGTGTGTTTTTATTTTTATTTTTTTTCGTATTGTCCTGCTCGTCCTTTTTTTTTCTTTCTACGTTCCGACGACGCGCATCTCGTAGGACTGGTCGTAAGATTTCTATACGCATTCCTGGCACGGAGATGTCCCGCGTACCTCTCAATGCGTACGCTCCGTCGTGGGTGAACGTTTATCGCTTTCGAATGGCCATTCGTTTTCGACATTGTTCGGTACGTCTTTCCGAAGATTTCGACGTAGTTCGAGTTTTAAATCGAAAAGCGTAAAACAATTTGTAGGCATTTTGATGTTTTCCTCTTCTACGGTAAAGTGTACGTCGCAACGTATATGATAATTGGGTCATTAAATAATACCAGTAATTAATATATTATATATATATATATCAAACGAAAACATTTTGGTTGAATTATTTTATTTGGTGGGGAAAATTTAATTTAAAAATTATTACGAACCAAAAATCGCAGTATTTGTTAAAATAATACATTTTATCTATTTGAATGTTTATTTTTCCATGAATATAAATACATTATGCCATTATTGTTGTACAGTTGTATACCTTAGGTTTTGTAGAAAATTTATACAAAAGAAAAATTTGTATTTTTTGAAATTCAAAAAATCATTTTTAGCCAACTATTTTCATTTTCGAACCACTGTGCGTCGTATTCACGTTATCCCTAACTGACAGCTAATGTTAATTAAGCGAAACGACTGATTATTATATCATGTTGCGATGCGGATCAAATAAATTACGCAAAGCCCTTCATAAATAAGTATTTAAATAATTCCAATAAAATGAGGTGTTTCACGAAAACAAAATTTTATATCACCAATCTTCAAGAAGTATAAAAAATCTATTTATTAGAAAATCTTATCTTATAGTAGACGTACGTTTTTCAAGAATAGGAATTTTAAAAAATCCATCATTTAGGCATTAAAAAGGGTTCCTTGAAAAAAATCACTCTGTATATAACATTCGAGATTGTTCGTATAACCCAAGCAGTTCTTATAGACTACCATAATATTTAAAACATTTCTAGGTAGCCCCACAAAAAGCTCAGTTGCATATTTTTGTGTCGGACAAATAATACTGAATTAAATTTCATTTTATTCATCGTCATCCACGTAAGACTGCCACTACTAGAATTATTTTATTTATGGATGATCAAATATAAATAAAAAACGCAAAAGTGTGTTGGAAATTTGTTCGCGTTAAAATTGTTTATTTAAGATTTTTCACGGTAAAATCGTACACGGATTAGTTCACTAAAACCGAATTAATTTTTGAAATCGATTATCGTTGGTCGGATACGTATATAATCTATACCGAACGACCGCTATCACGAAAAGTCGCCGGTAGACTTCTTTGTTCGACTAGCGTCGTTAGTCCGTGTAATATCAACGTCGCCGTAATGTCCAGACCGTTTATCTCGTTAGTCTATCGTTCATATGGTACATCATCAATCTGCAGGACGCCTGTGTTGCGAATCCTGGCGACGGGGCGGAATCAACCCTAGTACCCAGTGATACTGGTCAAATTTACTTATTACTTCACCCCCTCACCCCACGCCGACAACCATTGATTATTATTTTCCGCCTTTGTTGAGGCATCGTTATTGTTATCGTGACCACTAGCTGGATTAAGACTTTTGTTGTCACGAGATATCCGTACAATAACGTTACTATACCAAAATATTTTTTTTTCCAATTCCGACAAAATCGTTTCGACACGACAAATCGTACTTTTGTCTCGGTGGATACGCGCGCGTTGGACGATTTCGACAAAGACACACGTTACGTTCAATTCACTCGTATATCAGTTCTAATCTTGCGTGTAAAAGGTATGGGACTTGCTTAATTTACATAAATTCATGTTCTCTCACGGTTTTCATATACGAGTCGGAACGTGCGTGATTTGACGGGTAGATTAAAATCATGGTTATTTATCACAGCATTTGATTAAAAAAAAAAAAAAAATAATAATAATATGTAAAATAAAAAAAATATTAATAATAATAATTTGATAATACGACGGCCTACGTTTTAAAGTATTCCGTGTAAATCTTCCACGATCAACTCGAACGTGTCTACACACACTCGGCTGCCATCACAGTAACCGTACAATATTCATCACGTGAGTCGTTTACATGTTTTTTCCATTTCATCGTATCGAATCCGATTAGGAGGTATATACAGCATTAAGAAATATCTGTTATGTTTGATTTTAGGCGCATAAATTACCCGTGGAATCCCAGTAACCATATTATAATGCACACTGGTGGACAACGATGCTTTCCCCCAAAACGGGTTTTTCGTCTTTCGTGCGCACAGCTTAAGCATATTACGGGCGCACCGTGAATGCATTATCTTTATCGAATAAATTGTATTTAATCTTCATTCGTACGGTGTACATGCATTTATAGACACACTATATGCATCATAACGTGTATACGCACGCACGCGGTATATGTACATAAATATCTAAACGCATACATTACGTGCACACACGGAAACCGGTTGTTAGAAGTTATTTCGTGTTAGGACCACCGCCGTACGCCGTTGTAGTTGCAACGCAGCCGGGACACATAAAATACGACGCGCGCAGTCCAGGATGTTAATATAATATGAATACCCGTGGATCGATCACAATAGCGGCCGTGTCAACGCAGCATGGGGGATCCTTTTAGGGAAAACGATAATCCATGTGTACACGTTACGTAACGGACCACAAGGCAAGGCACCGGATTTCGAATCGTACGCGACATTACCATATGCGCGTGTGTATAATATAATAATTATCGTTATTGTACGCCTAACTAGCCAACTCCACTCGAGCCTGTTTTTCAACAGTGAAATAACGATGGCACTATAGAAGGGTTAACGATGGTAAAGGAAGACCGTACGTTTGACACCAGCATGACGTCGTGGTATGCGCTCCGGTCGGAATATGTATATAGGCAATGGCGGTGGGGGGGATAGAGAGGAAAAGATGATCCTCGATCCGTTCACCGAAGAAAAAAAAAACCGTTCAAATCTAGAATCCAGTTTTAGACGTACCACAGTGAATAATATAAAATACAGGCGTTTTAAATGAATCAAATGTATAGTTGATTAAAATAATTACAATATAAGCCAATGTGGTACACTGATACGGTATAGAACGTTTTCAATTTTTCCTAGCTAAAAGCAGCAGGGTCAACAATAATTGTTTTAGTTACAATAATCCGAAAATCGTATTATCGAAACGAGTGAAGGTTCAGGACAAGGGTGGCCGACCCCAAACAGTTGGGAGAACGGCGAAGGAGAAGAAGAAGTTACAATAACACGTGTTCAATGTTAAACATAGTATTAGTCTGGTTCATGGCCTTCGGAAAAAAATGTACAATGGACCCCCGAACGATATAATTCTACGGAATGAGATGCAATAACTGCCCGCTAAAATATTTTTTTCTTGCTACGCTCAATCTATACAACAAATTTTATTCTCTTTTTATTTTATATTTTTCCAAAGACAATATTATTGAATTATCATTGTGTTAGTTAACAACACTAATCTCGATTTTTTCAAATAATTATATTTATATTCGTTTGACTTTGATAAAAAAAATAACTAAAATGTGTTAACTATAGCGTTTATACTCAGTTCTATTACAGCGTTAGCGAGAGGTTTTGCGGACCCCGGGGCAGATTTTTTTTCGTAAAGCCAAAACATTTTTTTCTTGGACGTCCGTAATACTCGTATAACATATTTTACTATTTCATACGACTTGTGTAAAACATTTTTCCTGAGTATAATACCTCAATACCATGACAGGCGACACTAGTTATTTAATTTAAAAAACAAGACTATGGGCTTACAAATTTTTAAATCCTACGAAAGCCACGGGGCCCATAAAATTCTGAGACAGCTAACTTGACCTTCCACCGGCGCTTTTCTATTATATTATAATTAACGTCAACAATATTTCAAGATTTAGATAAGAATAACATCATTTTAATTTAATTCAGAAAAATAATTACTATAATTTCTTATTAGCGTGGTTGTGTCGAGCCCCTATTTTAAGAATAAATCTCAGGCCCCCCGGTGACCGCTGCGTTTCTGGGCGGCAAAACCGACACTGGTGAAACGTTGATGTACAAGCCGTGGGACTCACCTTTACTATGACACTGTTGTAGGTGTTAGGTATTGTGTCAAACATCAACAAATAAATATCGAAATACAGTAAACAAATAAAATAACTTTAATTATAAACAACTGTAATGTAACATTTCCAAAGAGTTCATAGGATTTAACTATGAAAGTAGATAATTTTATTAGCAATTTATTATTACGTAGACATACTTCTATCTTTGATTTTGGACACAATAATCACTACATATTATATTCAACAAATGTAAACTATATAATTTTAAATAAAAACTCACTCGATTCAATAACAATTTATCTAACCAGGTAATAAAATGTTTACAATTTAGATCAAAATAATCACAGCGTTGATTTACTTAAACGTCTAAACTTAAACATTAAATAGCATTACCGTAATTATTATTTGTAAAAATAAATTAAGCAAAAAAAAAAAAATTAAAAAAAAAATAGATAAATAAAAAGAATAAGATTGAAACTTAAACCAAAGTATACGTAGAAGCTTGTGTATTGTATCTTGAATCAAAAGAATATACCATACAGGTTAGATATAGAATATTTCGAAATATTTAATATAAAAAAAAATATTACGTAATGGCGTTTGACACGTCTTTCCATGTAAACCTATAAGATACGATTTTAACCACTGAATTTATTTTATAATATTATCGACTATGGTAGATAAATATAGACAATAGATAAATAACGGGAATCGGGAAGAACAATATTAAGAACACATGGTCGTATTATATTTTATAATAATTTTAAAAATAAAAATATTATAATGAGGTTACGTGACAATATCGTCCCTATTTAGGTTTAAATCTGTGTAAGTCAAAACAATAATAATAATAATAATAATAATAATTATAATAATAATAATAATAATAATAATAATAATAATTATAATAATAATAATAATAATAATAATAATAATAATAATTATTATTATAATTATAATTATAATACTAATAATAATAATAATAAAAATAATTATAATTATAATAACTATAATAATATTAATAATAATAATAGTAATAATAATAATAATAATAATAATAAATAATAATAATAAATAATAATAATAATAATAATATCGTAACAATCAAGAGCGAATGAATTACTTAACAATTGTAAAATATACAAATCAAAAGGCTACGTTTGATTGGCACCAAACGATCGTCCTAAGTGAATTGAAAACATTCGATGGTCGTGTCGATGTAGTACGACGTCAGTGCTAACAGAAGTGCGGACAGCCCGACGTGCAACATCGCGTTCGGCTTGCGGTCGTGTCCCGAATTGCAACCGTCGAAGTCACAAGTCAGAATGCAACCGTTCATGGTGTGCTCTTGGTACTTGAATTTGCCGCACTGCGAGTCCATGGTCTTCATAGCGCATTGCCTGATGACCATAACTTCGTGGGTGAGCTCTGCAACACCACGAACGTGCGTAAACGCACGAGGATTAAAACTGGAGTAATATTAAAAGTATTCAACGGTCGGACGCCCTCGATGCCACGTAAGCTGTTACAAATGCTTATAGATGTTTACGTTTCCACAATGTGGCAGATACCGAGTATTTTTCTAAACACTTTATTTTCTTTGCGTTATTAAAGTTTTAGTCAAACCTGTAGTCCTGTACGCTAGTAGTACCTGGCCAACGACTGAAAAATCAAATGAAAAGAAGTCGGAAGCGATAGAAAGTATATCGGCCCGAAGAGAAACGACGAAGAAAATATTCGAAATACGAAACAATGAAGAGCTGGCCATGTATGGAAATCGAATGGACTGATTAGCAAGGTAACCGTGTTAAAACCAAACACAAGGAGACCCGGAGGATGGTTAGGTTTTTATAACTAAAAAAAAAAAAAAAATGAAATTTAAGTACCATAATTAAATAAAAAATTGATAAAAAATAACGAAACAGACAATTTTCAATTTTAGTTTTGTAGGCCTTTTGAATTCCCCGACATATAAGTTTGATTCCCCACTATATTATACTCCTGCATCGCCACTAAATCTGGCACTGACTTTGTAACGGCAATATAGTTTATAGGATACGATATATCTGGTCTCAATACTCAAGTGATAAGTTCTTCGAATTTAAAATTCTAAAGCAGGAGTGAACAACCCAAATGATCTTGCGGTCCACTTTTGAAAAAAATTACGATTCCAGGAGCCACAAATAAAATTATATTAGTATTTTGTCACAATACAAAAAAATTTGGACTCAACATTTAAAACAGGATCAATTATTATTATAAAATAAGTTTTGTTGTATTAATTGTTTGAAATAAACAGAATGAATTATTATTTTTTTTATCACCGTATTCTGAATCCAATTCTTTCAGGAACTCATTAAATTGTCGGTGCGGAAATGCATGTGATAGAATATATTCACTGTTTTTATGACTACTTGTATAACATGGTCCATTTACAATACTTGGAAACAAAGATTTTGTTGCTGAATAAAACAGTTTGTTGCCATTACGTTGTTAATAATACGGCTTCTGCATTGTGCAGGCATTCCTGAATATTTTATTGGGACAAAATACATTTTTTTTTTTTTTTGTAAATGTTTGATAAATCTCGCGGGCCACATACTTTCAAGGGTTAAAATAATTTTAATATTTACAGAATCTGATAATAATTATTTTTATCACACATTTTAATTTCAATTTAGTTATTATATTCAACTAAATATAAAATTATTCATTCTTCGTAAGTTGTTATTTTCAAATAATTTACCTTTACGGAAACTTCTGCAAAAATTTGATTTAGACTTGAAAGAAACGTTTATTCATACTGAAGCCACTATTTCTACTATTAAAAAATGCAGTGAAAACATAAATCAGTTTCAAAAATCGTTTGAAGAAGCTGACGTAAAGATAACACATCTCTGCTGATTAGCTAAGAGCCCTTCTAATTGAATTTATAAAAATAATTTTATTTTAGAAAATTACTAGGAAAATGTTTCATAAACTTAATTTTGTTCTCTAATTTATAAAATAAATTTAACAATTATATTGTAATACAAGAATCATTCATTATTTATTTATATTTTGTAAAATATATCTCGTTTTTATATTGATTCCTAAACTTATAAATAATAAAAAAACATTTCTACCCTCCTATCTCCGCCATTTAAATTCCTGAGCTCGCCTCTGATCGGTATTTTTACGTTGACGTTAATTGCGTTGTGTATAGGCTGTACGGGTTAAGGGATGTAAACGAACGAGAAATTATTCTAACCATCCATTGTTTTCATGATATAGTTGCTGCGGGGTGTTAACTATAATTTAATATACAAAGCCATTGTGCAAACGCTTAAAAGATTCCCAATCTAGATGGGTATCTTTTAAATTGAAAAATAATAATAATTTTACACTTATGATCGCATTTGAATCGATAATATTTAAATACCAAATGAGGTATCGGACAATCAATGATAAAAAAAAGGAAAACTGTTTGGCCATATTTTACGTTACGTTCAAGTTTTCCAAACTCTTGAAACATACGTTCATCATTAAAAGCATATTTTAACCATTAGAACACGTCTAAGAGTTCAAACAAACTAACCGGAAATCTTAACAATAATACTCAAAAAAATTATTCAATGTATTGATTTAAATACTCAAAACGAAATTATATATCGTTTTAGTATTCTATAGAATAAAATGTAATACAAAGCGATAATCAACAGTTGAAATCCTATTGAATTAACAATATATAATCAAGTTAAATATTCGATTTGAAGTATAACGATATTAAATTATTATGCTCTGGTACAGCTCGGCAACTGATTGACCACAGTCCAAAACTGCGAAAGGCAAATAACTAGACCGTTAATATATTCTACTTTAATGTATTAATTACATTTTTTATATAATTTTTGTAATGATTAATGAAAATGAAATATTTTATTCGATTCAATATTATCATCTGATTTTATTTTACTCGGATTACAACTGTCCCATAAAAAAAAAAATTCATTCGGATTCCAACAGAAATTACTTACCGACCCCTGCTCTAGTGAACTGGAGTAATAACTGGAGTATAAAAATTATTATTATGTAAAAAGGATACATATTTCAAGACACTTGAACCACTTGAACTATTAGATAGATGTTCTGGGTAAATGTTTGTATTTAAACTAATATAATTTATGGTTTTTTGGTTTTAAACCTTTTATTGCACTCATTATAATAATAATAATTATACGATCGATGTTAATAAAACCATATTTTGCGAATAATTTTGCAGACATGCATGCACCACAGATGCCTACCTAATACGCCGTATTAGCATGTTAAAAAACAGTTTTAAAATAAATTTTCTCCGAATTTATTTTTAATGTGTATTTTTAATCAAAATAATTTTAATTTATATTCAATGAAAATAATAATAATACGTTTTTTATTGAGTTATAGTAAGATGGGTAAGAAACTTGTAAGAGTCAGCATACACACACCCACCATACAAATTTAACGGTAAATAATAATCGGCTTACGAAAATTGAATGATATAAAATTAGCTTTATGACAAAAAAACTTATCGAGTTGGTGATATTTTTATAATAAAGCAACTAATTAGATGCAAATTTTTTTTTTTAAATTTGTATCTTAGAACATTTAATGATCATAGAGGACAATAATTCTTTTTTTTTTATTCAATAAATATATTAACTATAGATAATACATTTAAAATGTATATATTTCATAATTTTTTTTTTTTAAATTTTATAAATGTTAATCACATTAAAAACATTAACTAAACGCAAATAGGTTTTTGCAATTTTTTCAATTGCTTTTTAAATTCTGTTTAAGTTAAATTAAGTTTTGAAAAAGTTGGTACTCGAAATTCGAATAAACTAACTTTATTCGAACTTCAATACATTATACCATTTAAACATCAAAATAATTAACAAACAATGATAGATTAACTTTTTTTTCTAAAATACACTAAATTAAAATTTGATCGTACTATAATTTACAATTCAGTTTATTACATACAGCTCTTAACGTTTTTGTTTGAAACTGTTTATAAACTATTATCGCTTCTAATGCTACATGAATTATTAATAGCACTATACAAACACCAAATGATTCATTCAAACAGGTGCCTATGAAAAACAAAAAAAACCTGTTCCCTCTTGTTATTCGTTTTGAATATGATAAAGATCTTCTGTTAAATATTTTCAGTCGTATACATTTCTAACATAAGTACGTAAAATATACATTATAGGTTGATATTGTCGCTCCAAAAAGTATTTGAATATTGAATGTCATTACAGTATTTTTTACATTAGCTTTAATCAAAATATATTGTGATGTATATAGTATTAAAAACACATGATGAAAAAGTGGTTAATATATGATATAAATATTTAGAATGATCATCAATATTTAATGGGGTTTTTTATGCTTACCGTTTTTTCCAATTATTTTAGTACAAAAATTTGCTGGAAACATTCCTACATGACCTCTTTTTGGTACCATGCATTTTTCTATATATGAGGACATCGCTGGGTTGAAAGGGTCTTCACAATTTGCATTACTTCCATTTATAGAAGAACATTTAAAGCAATTTATGCACGATGTACCTGAAATAACATTTTGCATGTGATAAAATGTGATTGTAAGAATAAAGAAATCAATTAAGAAAATATATTAAGAATAAGTAGAAGAAGAATAAGTGTTTGTAAAATATTATGAATAAAATGTTTAATTTACCTTGTAATATACTCATTAACACTATTGAAATATCTAATAAGTATATGATCATTCCTTTTAGAATTTGCCTTTCGAAGGACAGTTTCACAATCTGAAATTAAGTAAAAAAAACAAAAGTTATATTAAATATAATAAATGTAATTATTTCAATATATATATATATATATATATATATATATATTACTATTTAAAACTGTGATTTAATTCGGATTTTAAGTCCAATTTATAAAATAGATAATATTATTTTTATCATTGGTTAAATATTCAAAAACAATTTTAGTAACAAAGCGCATATTTCATTAGTTTTTTTATTTTTCCCACTTGTTGATGAAACAGAAAACAGTTGAAATTAAATATTTTAAAGAATTAATTTATGTATAATTAATGAGGCCCTTAAATCATGCGTCTTGCCTCTTCTAGCCTATTGATTCTGATTTAAAGATTATTAATATATCGCATACCACATATTGTGTAATTATGGTAATAAGAAAGAATATTAACAAAATGTAACACTTCTAATAAAGATTTTTAAATTATTTCAATGTTTTTCAACTTATTTTCAAATAAAAAAACTTTTCCTAAAGCAGTGTATAATTTAATTTTACAATATATAACTCTTTTAAAACAGTTACGTTACGGTCATAGTAAAGAACTGGCTTAACACAATTTGGATTTAATGACAAGCAATTATTTTTAGTTGAACAATTATAAACTACAGCTACAAATAGACATTAAGCCCTACGTTGGTCACATAAATGTTTGTTAGGTATTATTGTGGAACAAATTTGTATTCCTAACATAAAATAATCAATTTCATTACTTTTAATTGGCTACATTTTTGACATTTAAACAATACTTTACTAATGTATAACTGAGTTATATTCTTTTATATAATTTTTATTATTATTTTTCTCATAATTGTTTATTATGATAAAAAAAAAAAAATAAAAATATTAACAGTAGAAAATTAATTATGCAATGGTAAGTGCCTAATTACGTACAGTTTTTAACATAAACGATGCAGTGCCATCAATTAAATATATTAGTAACTGGTTCTATAATCAAGTTATTAAATATTTGGGTGTTCTCTCATTGCTTATAGTTTTTAATACATTTTTGTATTTATTTTATTCTCTACATTTTATTATAAGCTAACATTGAATATATTTTCTTTTTATGTATAAAAAACTAAAAAAATACCTAAAAAATATAATAATTGATTTAAAAAATGTGACTGATCTCTTAACGTTATGCATTTTAACCACGTATAATTACAAAAACTAATATAATTATATGCCTTCAATCGTTTAGTTAAATATTTTTTAATGTTAATTTAATTTAAACACAGTTATTTGTTTATTAAATATAATTTAATAGCATTCTCATTGTAGTAAAAAACTATAATTGGTACAATTATTGTAAAGAAAAAGTTTAGTTTTAATTGATAAATTATAGTATTCTATAGTTATACATAGATATTATTCGGAGTTGATTGTTTTTATAAGCTTTAAAGTTATGGTAACACTGAGCTCAAGAAAATTTTTTTGTAATAATTATAACATCTTCAACATGTCCACAGTTTGAAAAGTAGTTTGAAAATTTATATGTATTGAATAATTTAAATTGAGAAGTGTAATATTCACATTTTATAGTTGGAATTTCATAGTAATTTTCCAATATTTTGCTCTTTGGACTACGCGCAATAAACTCGGTATTATAACAAAGTGTATTCAAGAAAATTAGGTTATTCGATCTAAAAATGATATATGTAAATCAATAAATTCAGATCATTAAAAATAGTTTTAAAACTAAGCACGTACATTACATATATTTAAAAGTTCACTGACTGAAAAGTTAAACAAAAAAGATTTTTTCGTTCGATCATG